>NW_027663659.1:167500-170838 GCF_964034855.1 Anser brachyrhynchus | reverse complement strand
AAAGGCTTCCGCTGAGAGCACTTTTTGATGGCAGAAAGTGGCACCGTACGTGTTTTTTCGGGTCTAACTCGGGTTCAGCTTCTTGTTGCGGTTAGGGTTATGTTTAGGGTTGTTAGGAAAGAGTGAAGACGCAGAGTCCTGTTGAGTGTGCGGTTGCGTAAAGGCTCCCCCAGGGAGTTCAGGTGTACCCAAAGGCTTCCGCTGAGAGCACTTTTTGATGGCAGAAAGTGGCATCGTACGTGTTTTTTCGGGTCTAACTCGGGTTCAGCTTCTTGTTGCGGTTAGGGTTATGTTTAGGGTTGTTAGGAAAGAGTGAAGACGCAGAGTCCTGTTGAGTGTGGGGTTGCGTAAAGGCTCCCCCAGGGAGTTCAGGTGTACCCAAAGGCTTCCGCTGAGAGCACTTTTTGATGGCAGAAAGTGGCACCGTACGTGTTTTTTCGGGTCTAACTCGGGTTCAGCTTCTTGTTGCGGTTAGGGTTATGTTTAGGGTTGTTAGGAAAGAGTGAAGACGCAGAGTCCTGTTGAGTGTGGGGTTGCGTAAAGGCTCCCCCAGGGAGTTCAGGTGTACCCAAAGGCTTCCGCTGAGAGCACTTTTTGATGGCAGAAAGTGGCACCGTACGTGTTTTTTCGGGTCTAACTCGGGTTCAGCTTCTTGTTGCGGTTAGGGTTATGTTTAGGGTTGTTAGGAAAGAGTGAAGACGCAGAGTCCTGTTGAGTGTGGGGTTGCGTAAAGGCTCCCCCAGGGAGTTCAGGTGTACCCAAAGGCTTCCGCTGAGAGCACTTTTTGATGGCAGAAAGTGGCACCGTACGTGTTTTTTCGGGTCTAACTCGGGTTCAGCTTCTTGTTGCGGTTAGGGTTATGTTTAGGGTTGTTATGAAAGAGCGAAGACGCAGAGTCCTGTTGAGTGTGGGGTTGCGTAAAGGCTCCCCCAGGGAGTTCAGGTGTACCCAAAGGCTTCCGCTGAGAGCACTTTTGGATGGCAGAAAGTGGCACCGTACGTGTTTTTTCGGGTCTAACTCGGGTTCAGCTTCTTGTTGCGGTTAGGGTTATGTTTAGGGTTGTTAGGAAAGAGTGAAGACGCAGAGTCCTGTTGAGTGTGGGGTTGCGTAAAGGCTCCCCCAGGGAGTTCAGGTGTACCCAAAGGCTTCCGCTGAGAGCACTTTTTGATGGCAGAAAGTGGCACCGTACGTGTTTTTTCGGGTCTAACTCGGGTTCAGCTTCTTGTTGCGGTTAGGGTTATGTTTAGGGTTGTTAGGAAAGAGTGAAGACGCAGAGTCCTGTTGAGTGTGGGGTTGCGTAAAGGCTCCCCCAGGGAGTTCAGGTGTACCCAAAGGCTTCCGCTGAGAGCACTTTTGGATGGCAGAAAGTGGCACCGTACGTGTTTTTTCGGGTCTAACTCGGGTTCAGCTTCTTGTTGCGGTTAGGGTTATGTTTAGGGTTGTTAGGAAAGAGTGAAGACGCAGAGTCCTGTTGAGTGTGGGGTTGCGTAAAGGCTCCCCCAGGGAGTTCAGGTGTACCCAAAGGCTTCCGCTGAGAGCACTTTTTGATGGCAGAAAGTGGCACCGTACGTGTTTTTTCGGGTCTAACTCGGGTTCAGCTTCTTGTTGCGGTTAGGGTTATGTTTAGGGTTGTTAGGAAAGAGCGAAGACGCAGAGTCCTGTTGAGTGTGGGGTTGCGTAAAGGCTCCCCCAGGGAGTTCAGGTGTACCCAAAGGCTTCCGCTGAGAGCACTTTTTGATGGCAGAAAGTGGCACCGTACGTGTTTTTTCGGGTCTAACTCGGGTTCAGCTTCTTGTTGCGGTTAGGGTTATGTTTAGGGTTGTTAGGAAAGAGTGAAGACGCAGAGTCCTGTTGAGTGTGGGGTTGCGTAAAGGCTCCCCCAGGGAGTTCAGGTGTACCCAAAGGCTTCCGCTGAGAGCACTTTTGGATGGCAGAAAGTGGCACCGTACGTGTTTTTTCGGGTCTAACTCGGGTTCAGCTTCTTGTTGCGGTTAGGGTTATGTTTAGGGTTGTTAGGAAAGAGTGAAGACGCAGAGTCCTGTTGAGTGTGGGGTTGCGTAAAGGCTCCCCCAGGGAGTTCAGGTGTACCCAAAGGCTTCCGCTGAGAGCACTTTTTGATGGCAGAAAGTGGCACCGTACGTGTTTTTTCGGGTCTAACTCGGGTTGAGCTTCTTGTTGCGGTTAGGGTTATGTTTAGGGTTGTTAGGAAAGAGTGAAGACGCAGAGTCCTGTTGAGTGTGGGGTTGCGTAAAGGCTCCCCCAGGGAGTTCAGGTGTACCCAAAGGCTTCCGCTGAGAGCACTTTTTGATGGCAGAAAGTGGCACCGTACGTGTTTTTTCGGGTCTAACTCGGGTTCAGCTTCTTGTTGCGGTTAGGGTTATGTTTAGGGTTGTTAGGAAAGAGTGAAGACGCAGAGTCCTGTTGAGTGTGGGGTTGCGTAAAGGCTCCCCCAGGGAGTTCAGGTGTTCCCAAAGGCTTCCGCTGAGAGCACTTTTTGATGGCAGAAAGTGGCACCGTACGTGTTTTTTCGGGTCTAACTCGGGTTCAGCTTCTTGTTGCGGTTAGGGTTATGTTTAGGGTTGTTAGGAAAGAGTGAAGACGCAGAGTCCTGTTGAGTGTGGGGTTGCGTAAAGGCTCCCCCAGGGAGTTCAGGTGTACCCAAAGGCTTCCGCTGAGAGCACTTTTTGATGGCAGAAAGTGGCACCGTACGTGTTTTTTCGGGTCTAACTCGGGTTCAGCTTCTTGTTGCGGTTAGGCTTATGTTTAGGGTTGTTAGGAAAGAGTGAAGACGCAGAGTCCTGTTGAGTGTGGGGTTGCGTAAAGGCTCCCCCAGGGAGTTCAGGTGTACCCAAAGGCTTCCGCTGAGAGCACTTTTTGATGGCAGAAAGTGGCACCGTACGTGTTTTTTCGGGTCTAACTCGGGTTCAGCTTCTTGTTGCGGTTAGGGATATGTTTAGGGTTGTTAGGAAAGAGCGAAGACGCAGAGTCCTGTTGAGTGTGGGGTTGCGTAAAGGCTCCCCCAGGGAGTTCAGGTGTACCCAAAGGCTTCCGCTGAGAGCACTTTTTGATGGCAGAAAGTGGCACCGTACGTGTTTTTTCGGGTCTAACTCGGGTTCAGCTTCTTGTTGCGGTTAGGGTTATGTTTAGGGTTGTTAGGAAAGAGTGAAGACGCAGAGTCCTGTTGAGTGTGGGGTTGCGTAAAGGCTCCCCCAGGGAGTTCAGGTGTACCCAAAGGCTTCCGCTGAGAGCACTTTTTGATGGCAGAAAGTGGCACCGTACGTGTTTTTTCGGGTCTAACTCGGGTTCAGCTTCTTGTTGCGGTTAGGGTTATGTTTAGG
>NW_027663659.1:127500-162500 GCF_964034855.1 Anser brachyrhynchus | reverse complement strand
GGGTTTTGAGTCAGGGTTTAGTGTTAGGATTTAAGGTTAGGGTTAGGGTTAGGGTTCAGGGTTTAGGGTTTAAGGTTTAGTGTTTAGGGCTAGAGTTAGGGTTAGGTGTAGGGTTCTGGTTAGGGTTTAGTTGTAGGGGCAGTGGTAGTTTTAGTGTTAATATTAGGGTTAGAGTTGTTTGGAAATATTGAAGGCACAGAGTTCTGTTGAGTGAGGGGTTGCGTAAAGGCTCGGGTTTTTTCGGGTCTAACTCGGGTTCACCTTCTTGTTGCGGTTAGGGTTATGTTTAGGGTTGTAAGGAAAGAGTGAAGACTCAGAGTCCTGTTGAGTGCGGGGTTGCGTAAAGGCTCCCCCAGGGAGTTCAGGTGTACCCAAAGGCTTCCGCTGAGAGCACTTTTTGATGGCAGAAAGTGGCACCGTACGTGTTTTTTCGGGTCTAACTCGGGTTCAGCTTCTTGTTGCGGTTAGGGTTATGTTTAGGGTTGTTAGGAAAGAGTGAAGACGCAGAGTCCTGTTGAGTGTGGGGTTGCGTAAAGGCTCCCCCAGGGAGTTCAGGTGTACCCAAAGGCTTCCGCTGAGAGCACTTTTGGATGGCAGAAAGTGGCACCGTACATGTTTTTTTGGGTCTAACTCGGGTTCAGCTTCTTGTTCCGGTTAGGGTTATGTTTAGGGTTGTTAGGAAAGAGTGAAGACGCAGAGTCCTGTTGAGTGTGCGGTTGCGTAAAGGCTCCCCCAGGGAGTTCAGGTGTACCCAAAGGCTTCCGCTGAGAGCACTTTTTGATGGCAGAAAGTGGCACCGTACGTGTTTTTTCGGGTCTAACTCGGGTTCAGCTTCTTGTTGCGGTTAGGGTTATGTTTAGGGTTGTTAGGAAAGAGTGAAGACGCAGAGTCCTGTTGAGTGTGGGGTTGCGTAAAGGCTCCCCCAGGGAGTTCAGGTGTACCCAAAGGCTTCCGCTGAGAGCACTTTTTGATGGCAGAAAGTGGCACCGTACGTGTTTTTTCGGGTCTAACTCGGGTTGAGCTTCTTGTTGCGGTTAGGGTTATGGTTAGGGTTGTTAGGAAAGAGTGAAGACGCAGAGTCCCGTTGAGTGTGGGGTTGCGTAAAGGCTCCCCCAGGGAGTTCAGGTGTACCCAAAGGCTTCCGCTGAGAGCACTTTTTGATGGCAGAAAGTGGCACCGTACGTGTTTTTTCGGGTCTAACTCGGGTTGAGCTTCTTGTTGCGGTTAGGGTTATGTTTAGGGTTGTTAGGAAAGAGTGAAGACGCAGAGTCCTGTTGAGTGTGGGGTTGCGTAAAGGCTCCCCCAGGGAGTTCAGGTGTACCCAAAGGCTTCCGCTGAGAGCACTTTTTGATGGCAGAAAGTGGCACCGTACGTGTTTTTTCGGGTCTAACTCGGGTTGAGCTTCTTGTTCCGGTTAGGCTTATGTTTAGGGTTGTTAGGAAAGAGTGAAGACGCAGAGTCCTGTTGAGTGTGGGGTTGTGTAAAGGCTCCCCCAGGGAGTTCAGGTGTTCCCAAAGGCTTCCGCTGAGAGTACTTTTTGATGGCAGAAAGTGGCACCGTACGTGTTTTTTCGGGTCTAACTCGGGTTGAGCTTCTTGTTGCGGTTAGGGTTATGTTTAGGGTTGTTAGGAAAGAGTGAAGACGCAGAGTCCTGTTGAGTGTGGGGTTGCGTAAAGGCTCCCCCAGGGAGTTCAGGTGTACCCAAAGGCTTCCGCTGAGAGCACTTTTTGATGGCAGAAAGTGGCACCGTACGTGTTTTTTCGGGTCTAACTCGGGTTGAGCTTCTTGTTCCGGTTAGGCTTATGTTTAGGGTTGTTAGGAAAGAGTGAAGACGCAGAGTCCTGTTGAGTGTGGGGTTGTGTAAAGGCTCCCCCAGGGAGTTCAGGTGTTCCCAAAGGCTTCCGCTGAGAGCACTTTTTGATGGCAGAAAGTGGCACCGTACGTGTTTTTTCGGGTCTAACTCGGGTTCAGCTTCTTGTTGCGGTTAGGGTTATGTTTAGGGTTGTTAGGAAAGAGTGAAGACGCAGAGTCCTGTTGAGTGTGGGGTTGCGTAAAGGCTCCCCCAGGGAGTTCAGGTGTACCCAAAGGCTTCCGCTGAGAGCACTTTTGGATGGCAGAAAGTGGCACCGTACGTGTTTTTTTGGGTCTAACTCGGGTTCAGCTTCTTGTTGCGGTTAGGGTTATGTTTAGGGTTGTTAGGAAAGAGTGAAGACGCAGAGTCCTGTTGAGTGTGGGGTTGCGTAAAGGCTCCCCCAGGGAGTTCAGGTGTACCCAAAGGCTTCCGCTGAGAGCACTTTTTGATGGCAGAAAGTGGCACCGTACGTGTTTTTTCGGGTCTAACTCGGGTTCAGCTTCTTGTTGCGGTTAGGGTTATGTTTAGGGTTGTTAGGAAAGAGTGAAGACGCAGAGTCCTGTTGAGTGTGGGGTTGCGTAAAGGCTCCCCCAGGGAGTTCAGGTGTACCCAAAGGCTTCCGCTGAGAGCACTTTTTGATGGCAGAAAGTGGCACCGTACGTGTTTTTTCGGGTCTAACTCGGGTTCAGCTTCTTGTTGCGGTTAGGGTTATGTTTAGGGTTGTTAGGAAAGAGTGAAGACGCAGAGTCCTGTTGAGTGCGGGGTTGCGTAAAGGCTCCCCCAGGGAGTTCAGGTGTACCCAAAGGCTTCCGCTGAGAGCACTTTTTGATGGCAGAAAGTGGCACCGTACGTGTTTTTTCGGGTCTAACTCGGGTTCAGCTTCTTGTTGCGGTTAGGGTTATGTTTAGGGTTGTTAGGAAAGAGTGAAGACGCAGAGTCCTGTTGAGTGTGGGGTTGCGTAAAGGCTCCCCCAGGGAGTTCAGGTGTACCCAAAGGCTTCCGCTGAGAGCACTTTTTGATGGCAGAAAGTGGCACCGTACGTGTTTTTTCGGGTCTAACTCGGGTTCAGCTTCTTGTTGCGGTTAGGGTTATGTTTAGGGTTGTTAGGAAAGAGTGAAGACGCAGAGTCCTGTTGAGTGTGCGGTTGCGTAAAGGCTCCCCCAGGGAGTTCAGGTGTACCCAAAGGCTTCCGCTGAGAGCACTTTTTGATGGCAGAAAGTGCCATCGTACGTGTTTTTTCGGGTCTAACTCGGGTTCAGCTTCTTGTTGCGGTTAGGGTTATGTTTAGGGTTGTTAGGAAAGAGCGAAGACGCAGAGTCCTGTTGAGTGTGGGGTTGCGTAAAGGCTCCCCCAGGGAGTTCAGGTGTACCCAAAGGCTTCCGCTGAGAGCACTTTTGGATGGCAGAAAGTGGCACCGTACGTGTTTTTTCGGGTCTAACTCGGGTTCAGCTTCTTGTTGCGGTTAGGCTTATGTTTAGGGTTGTTAGGAAAGAGTGAAGACGCAGAGTCCTGTTGAGTGTGGGGTTGCGTAAAGGCTCCCCCAGGAAGTTCAGGTGTACCCAAAGGCTTCCGCTGAGAGCACTTTTTGATGGCAGAAAGTGGCACCGTACGTGTTTTTTCGGGTCTAACTCGGGTTCAGCTTCTTGTTGCGGTTAGGGTTATGTTTAGGGTTGTTAGGAAAGAGTGAAGACGCAGAGTCCTGTTGAGTGTGGGGTTGCGTAAAGGCTCCCCCAGGGAGTTCAGGTGTACCCAAAGGCTTCCGCTAAGAGCACTTTTTGATGGCAGAAAGTGGCACCGTACGTGTTTTTTCGGGTCTAACTCGGGTTCAGCTTCTTGTTGCGGTTAGGGTTATGTTTAGGGTTGTTAGGAAAGAGCGAAGACGCAGAGTCCTGTTGAGTGTGGGGTTGCGTAAAGGCTCCCCCAGGGAGTTCAGGTGTACCCAAAGGCTTCCGCTGAGAGCACTTTTGGATGGCAGAAAGTGGCACCGTACGTGTTTTTTCGGGTCTAACTCGGGTTCAGCTTCTTGTTGCGGTTAGGGTTATGTTTAGGGTTGTTAGGAAAGAGTGAAGACGCAGAGTCCTGTTGAGTGTGGGGTTGCGTAAAGGCTCCCCCAGGGAGTTCAGGTGTACCCAAAGGCTTCCGCTGAGAGCACTTTTTGATGGCAGAAAGTGGCACCGTACGTGTTTTTTCGGGTCTAACTCGGGTTCAGCTTCTTGTTGCGGTTAGGGTTATGTTTAGGGTTGTTAGGAAAGAGTGAAGACGCAGAGTCCTGTTGAGTGTGGGGTTGCGTAAAGGCTCCCCCAGGGAGTTCAGGTGTACCCAAAGGCTTCCGCTGAGAGCACTTTTTGATGGCAGAAAGTGGCACCGTACGTGTTTTTTCGGGTCTAACTCGGGTTCAGCTTCTTGTTGCGGTTAGGGTTATGTTTAGGGTTGTTAGGAAAGAGTGAAGACGCAGAGTCCTGTTGAGTGTGGGGTTGCGTAAAGGCTCCCCCAGGGAGTTCAGGTGTACCCAAAGGCTTCCGCTGAGAGCACTTTTGGATGGCAGAAAGTGGCACCGTACGTGTTTTTTCGGGTCTAACTCGGGTTCAGCTTCTTGTTGCGGTTAGGGTTATGTTTAGGGTTGTTAGGAAAGAGTGAAGACGCAGAGTCCTGTTGAGTGTGGGGTTGCGTAAAGGCTCCCCCAGGGAGTTCAGGTGTACCCAAAGGCTTCCGCTGAGAGCACTTTTTGATGGCAGAAAGTGGCACCGTACGTGTTTTTTCGGGTCTAACTCGGGTTCAGCTTCTTGTTGCGGTTAGGGTTATGTTTAGGGTTGTTAGGAAAGAGTGAAGACGCAGAGTCCTGTTGAGTGTGGGGTTGCGTAAAGGCTCCCCCAGGGAGTTCAGGTGTACCCAAAGGCTTCCGCTGAGAGCACTTTTTGATGGCAGAAAGTGGCACCGTACGTGTTTTTTCGGGTCTAACTCGGGTTCAGCTTCTTGTTGCGGTTAGGGTTATGTTTAGGGTTGTTAGGAAAGAGTGAAGACGCAGAGTCCTGTTGAGTGCGGGGTTGCGTAAAGGCTCCCCCAGGGAGTTCAGGTGTACCCAAAGGCTTCCGCTGAGAGCACTTTTTGATGGCAGAAAGTGGCACCGTACGTGTTTTTTCGGGTCTAACTCGGGTTCAGCTTCTTGTTGCGGTTAGGGTTATGTTTAGGGT
This sequence comes from Anser brachyrhynchus, assembly GCF_964034855.1. Taxonomy (NCBI): domain Eukaryota; kingdom Metazoa; phylum Chordata; class Aves; order Anseriformes; family Anatidae; genus Anser; species Anser brachyrhynchus. The sequence goes on along the minus strand of NW_027663659.1, from coordinate 157,457 downwards.
TGTTAGGAAAGAGTGAAGACGCAGAGTCCTGTTGAGTGCGGGGTTGCGTAAAGGCTCCCCCAGGGAGTTCAGGTGTACCCAAAGGCTTCCGCTGAGAGCACTTTTTGATGGCAGAAAGTGGCACCGTACGTGTTTTTTCGGGTCTAACTCGGGTTGAGCTTCTTGTTGCGGTTAGGGTTATGTTTAGGGTTGTTAGGAAAGAGTGAAGACGCAGAGTCCTGTTGAGTGTGGGGTTGCGTAAAGGCTCCCCCAGGGAGTTCAGGTGTACCCAAAGGCTTCCGCTGAGAGCACTTTTTGATGGCAGAAAGTGGCACCGTACGTGTTTTTTCGGGTCTAACTCGGGTTCAGCTTCTTGTTGCGGTTAGGGTTATGTTTAGGGTTGTTAGGAAAGAGTGAAGACGCAGAGTCCTGTTGAGTGTGCGGTTGCGTAAAGGCTCCCCCAGGGAGTTCAGGTGTACCCAAAGGCTTCCGCTGAGAGCACTTTTTGATGGCAGAAAGTGGCATCGTACGTGTTTTTTCGGGTCTAACTCGGGTTCAGCTTCTTGTTGCGGTTAGGGTTATGTTTAGGGTTGTTAGGAAAGAGCGAAGACGCAGAGTCCTGTTGAGTGTGGGGTTGCGTAAAGGCTCCCCCAGGGAGTTCAGGTGTACCCAAAGGCTTCCGCTGAGAGCACTTTTGGATGGCAGAAAGTGGCACCGTACGTGTTTTTTCGGGTCTAACTCGGGTTCAGCTTCTTGTTGCGGTTAGGCTTATGTTTAGGGTTGTTAGGAAAGAGTGAAGACGCAGAGTCCTGTTGAGTGTGGGGTTGCGTAAAGGCTCCCCCAGGAAGTTCAGGTGTACCCAAAGGCTTCCGCTGAGAGTACTTTTTGATGGCAGAAAGTGGCACCGTACGTGTTTTTTCGGGTCTAACTCGGGTTCAGCTTCTTGTTGCGGTTAGGGTTATGTTTAGGGTTGTTAGGAAAGAGTGAAGACGAAGAGTCCTGTTGAGTGTGGGGTTGCGTAAAGGCTCCCCCAGGGAGTTCAGGTGTACCCAAAGGCTTCCGCTGAGAGCACTTTTTGATGGCAGAAAGTGGCACCGTACGTGTTTTTTCGGGTCTAACTCGGGTTCAGCTTCTTGTTGCGGTTAGGGTTATGTTTAGGGTTGTTAGGAAAGAGCGAAGACGCAGAGTCCTGTTGAGTGTGGGGTTGCGTAAAGGCTCCCCCAGGGAGTTCAGGTGTACCCAAAGGCTTCCGCTGAGAGCACTTTTGGATGGCAGAAAGTGGCACCGTACGTGTTTTTTCGGGTCTAACTCGGGTTCAGCTTCTTGTTGCGGTTAGGGTTATGTTTAGGGTTGTTAGGAAAGAGTGAAGACGCAGAGTCCTGTTGAGTGTGGGGTTGCGTAAAGGCTCCCCCAGGGAGTTCAGGTGTACCCAAAGGCTTCCGCTGAGAGCACTTTTTGATGGCAGAAAGTGGCACCGTACGTGTTTTTTCGGGTCTAACTCGGGTTCAGCTTCTTGTTGCGGTTAGGGTTATGTTTAGGGTTGTTAGGAAAGAGTGAAGACGCAGAGTCCTGTTGAGTGTGGGGTTGCGTAAAGGCTCCCCCAGGGAGTTCAGGTGTACCCAAAGGCTTCCGCTGAGAGCACTTTTTGATGGCAGAAAGTGGCACCGTACGTGTTTTTTCGGGTCTAACTCGGGTTCAGCTTCTTGTTGCGGTTAGGGTTATGTTTAGGGTTGTTAGGAAAGAGTGAAGACGCAGAGTCCTGTTGAGTGTGGGGTTGCGTAAAGGCTCCCCCAGGGAGTTCAGGTGTACCCAAAGGCTTCCGCTGAGAGCACTTTTTGATGGCAGAAAGTGGCACCGTACGTGTTTTTTCGGGTCTAACTCGGGTTCAGCTTCTTGTTGCGGTTAGGGTTATGTTTAGGGTTGTTAGGAAAGAGTGAAGACGCAGAGTCCTGTTGAGTGTGGGGTTGCGTAAAGGCTCCCCCAGGGAGTTCAGGTGTACCCAAAGGCTTCCGCTGAGAGCACTTTTTGATGGCAGAAAGTGGCACCGTACGTGTTTTTTCGGGTCTAACTCGGGTTCAGCTTCTTGTTGCGGTTAGGGTTATGTTTAGGGTTGTTAGGAAAGAGTGAAGACGCAGAGTCCTGTTGAGTGCGGGGTTGTGTAAAGGCTCCCCCAGGGAGTTCAGGTGTACCCAAAGGCTTCCGCTGAGAGCACTTTTTGATGGCAGAAAGTGGCACCGTACGTGTTTTTTCGGGTCTAACTCGGGTTCAGCTTCTTGTTGCGGTTAGGGTTATGTTTAGGGTTGTTAGGAAAGAGTGAAGACGCAGAGTCCTGTTGAGTGTGGGGTTGCGTAAAGGCTCCCCCAGGGAGTTCAGGTGTACCCAAAGGCTTCCGCTGAGAGCACTTTTTGATGGCAGAAAGTGGCACCGTACGTGTTTTTTCGGGTCTAACTCGGGTTCAGCTTCTTGTTGCGGTTAGGGTTATGTTTAGGGTTGTTAGGAAAGAGTGAAGACGCAGAGTCCTGTTGAGTGTGCGGTTGCGTAAAGGCTCCCCCAGGGAGTTCAGGTGTACCCAAAGGCTTCCGCTGAGAGCACTTTTTGATGGCAGAAAGTGGCATCGTACGTGTTTTTTCGGGTCTAACTCGGGTTCAGCTTCTTGTTGCGGTTAGGGTTATGTTTAGGGTTGTTAGGAAAGAGCGAAGACGCAGAGTCCTGTTGAGTGTGGGGTTGCGTAAAGGCTCCCCCAGGGAGTTCAGGTGTACCCAAAGGCTTCCGCTGAGAGCACTTTTGGATGGCAGAAAGTGGCACCGTACGTGTTTTTTCGGGTCTAACTCGGGTTCAGCTTCTTGTTGCGGTTAGGCTTATGTTTAGGGTTGTTAGGAAAGAGTGAAGACGCAGAGTCCTGTTGAGTGTGGGGTTGCGTAAAGGCTCCCCCAGGAAGTTCAGGTGTACCCAAAGGCTTCCGCTGAGAGCACTTTTTGATGGCAGAAAGTGGCACCGTACGTGTTTTTTCGGGTCTAACTCGGGTTCAGCTTCTTGTTGCGGTTAGGGTTATGTTTAGGGTTGTTAGGAAAGAGTGAAGAGGCAGAGTCCTGTCGAGTGTGGGGTTGCGTAAAGGCTCCCCCAGGGAGTTCAGGTGTACCCAAAGGCTTCCGCTGAGAGCACTTTTTGATGGCAGAAAGTGGCACCGTACGTGTTTTTTCGGGTCTAACTCGGGTTCAGCTTCTTGTTGCGGTTAGGGTTATGTTTAGGGTTGTTAGGAAAGAGCGAAGATGCAGAGTCCTGTTGACTGTGCGGTTGCGTAAAGGCTCCCCCAGGGAGTTCAGGTGTACCCAAAGGCTTCCGCTGAGAGCACTTTTGGATGGCAGAAAGTGGCACCGTACGTGTTTTTTCGGGTCTAACTCGGGTTCAGCTTCTTGTTGCGGTTAGGGTTATGTTTAGGGTTGTTAGGAAAGAGTGAAGACGCAGAGTCCTGTTGAGTGTGGGGTTGCGTAAAGGCTCCCCCAGGGAGTTCAGGTGTACCCAAAGGCTTCCGCTGAGAGCACTTTTTGATGGCAGAAAGTGGCACCGTACGTGTTTTTTCGGGTCTAACTCGGGTTCAGCTTCTTGTTGCGGTTAGGGTTATGTTTAGGGTTGTTAGGAAAGAGTGAAGACGCAGAGTCCTGTTGAGTGTGGGGTTGCGTAAAGGCTCCCCCAGGGAGTTCAGGTGTACCCAAAGGCTTCCGCTGAGAGCACTTTTTGATGGCAGAAAGTGGCACCGTACGTGTTTTTTCGGGTCTAACTCGGGTTCAGCTTCTTGTTGCGGTTAGGGTTATGTTTAGGGTTGTTAGGAAGGAGTGAAGACGCAGAGTCCTGTTGAGTGTGGGGTTGCGTAAAGGCTCCCCCAGGGAGTTCAGGTGTACCCAAAGGCTTCCGCTGAGAGCACTTTTGGATGGCAGAAAGTGGCACCGTACGTGTTTTTTCGGGTCTAACTCGGGTTCAGCTTCTTGTTGCGGTTAGGGTTATGTTTAGGGTTGTTAGGAAAGAGTGAAGACGCAGAGTCCTGTTGAGTGTGGGGTTGCGTAAAGGCTCCCCCAGGGAGTTCAGGTGTACCCAAAGGCTTCCGCTGAGAGCACTTTTTGATGGCAGAAAGTGGCACCGTACGTGTTTTTTCGGGTCTAACTCGGGTTCAGCTTCTTGTTGCGGTTAGGGTTATGTTTAGGGTTGTTAGGAAAGAGTGAAGACGCAGAGTCCTGTTGAGTGTGGGGTTGCGTAAAGGCTCCCCCAGGGAGTTCAGGTGTACCCAAAGGCTTCCGCTGAGAGCACTTTTTGATGGCAGAAAGTGGCACCGTACGTGTTTTTTCGGGTCTAACTCGGGTTGAGCTTCTTGTTGCGGTTAGGGTTATGTTTAGGGTTGTTAGGAAAGAGTGAAGACGCAGAGTCCTGTTGAGTGCGGGGTTGCGTAAAGGCTCCCCCAGGGAGTTCAGATGTACCCAAAGGCTTCCGCTGAGAGCACTTTTTGATGGCAGAAAGTGGCACCGTACGTGTTTTTTCGGGTCTAACTCGGGTTCAGCTTCTTGTTGCGGTTAGGGTTATGTTTAGGGTTGTTAGGAAAGAGTGAAGACGCAGAGTCCTGTTGAGTGTGGGGTTGCGTAAAGGCTCCCCCAGGGAGTTCAGGTGTACCCAAAGGCTTCCGCTGAGAGCACTTTTTGATGGCAGAAAGTGGCACCGTACGTGTTTTTTCGAGTCTAACTCGGGTTCAGCTTCTTGTTGCGGTTAGGGTTATGTTTAGGGTTGTTAGGAAAGAGTGAAGACGCAGAGTCCTGTTGAGTGTGCGGTTGCGTAAAGGCTCCCCCAGGGAGTTCAGGTGTACCCAAAGGCTTCCGCTGAGAGCACTTTTTGATGGCAGAAAGTGGCATCGTACGTGTTTTTTCGGGTCTAACTCGGGTTCAGCTTCTTGTTGCGGTTAGGGTTATGTTTAGGGTTGTTAGGAAAGAGCGAAGACGCAGAGTCCTGTTGAGTGTGGGGTTGCGTAAAGGCTCCCCCAGGGAGTTCAGGTGTACCCAAAGGCTTCCGCTGAGAGCACTTTTTGATGGCAGAAAGTGGCACCGTACGTGTTTTTTCGGGTCTAACTCGGGTTCAGCTTCTTGTTGCGGTTAGGCTTATGTTTAGGGTTGTTAGGAAAGAGTGAAGACGCAGAGTCCTGTTGAGTGTGGGGTTGCGTAAAGGCTCCCCCAGGAAGTTCAGGTGTACCCAAAGGCTTCCGCTGAGAGCACTTTTTGATGGCAGAAAGTGGCACCGTACGTGTTTTTTCGGGTCTAACTCGGGTTCAGCTTCTTGTTGCGGTTAGGGTTATGTTTAGGGTTGTTAGGAAAGAGCGAAGACGCAGAGTCCTGTTGAGTGTGGGGTTGCGTAAAGGCTCCCCCAGGGAGTTCAGGTGTACCCAAAGGCTTCCGCTGAGAGCACTTTTTGATGGCAGAAAGTGGCACCGTACGTGTTTTTTCGGGTCTAACTCGGGTTCAGCTTCTTGTTGCGGTTAGGGTTATGTTTAGGGTTGTTAGGAAAGAGTGAAGACGCAGAGTCCTGTTGAGTGTGGGGTTGCGTAAAGGCTCCCCCAGGGAGTTCAGGTGTACCCAAAGGCTTCCGCTGAGAGCACTTTTTGATGGCAGAAAGTGGCACCGTACGTGTTTTTTCGGGTCTAACTCGGGTTCAGCTTCTTGTTGCGGTTAGGGTTATGTTTAGGGTTGTTAGGAAAGAGTGAAGACGCAGAGTCCTGTTGAGTGTGGGGTTGCGTAAAGGCTCCCCCAGGGAGTTCAGGTGTACCCAAAGGCTTCCGCTGAGAGCACTTTTGGATGGCAGAAAGTGGCACCGTACGTGTTTTTTCGGGTCTAACTCGGGTTGAGCTTCTTGTTGCGGTTAGGGTTATGTTTAGGGTTGTTAGGAAAGAGTGAAGACGCAGAGTCCTGTTGAGTGTGGGGTTGCGTAAAGGCTCCCCCAGGGAGTTCAGGTGTACCCAAAGGCTTCCGCTGAGAGCACTTTTGGATGGCAGAAAGTGGCACCGTACGTGTTTTTTCGGGTCTAACTCGGGTTCAGCTTCTTGTTGCGGTTAGGGTTATGTTTAGGGTTGTTAGGAAAGAGTGAAGACGCAGAGTCCTGTTGAGTGTGGGGTTGCGTAAAGGCTCCCCCAGGGAGTTCAGGTGTACCCAAAGGCTTCCGCTGAGAGCACTTTTTGATGGCAGAAAGTGGCACCGTACGTGTTTTTTCGGGTCTAACTCGGGTTCAGCTTCTTGTTGCGGTTAGGGTTATGTTTAGGGTTGTTAGGAAAGAGTGAAGACGCAGAGTCCTGTTGAGTGTGGGGTTGCGTAAAGGCTCCGCCAGGGAGTTCAGGTGTACCCAAAGGCTTCTGCTGAGAGCACTTTTTGATGGCAGAAAGTGGCACCGTACGTGTTTTTTCGGGTCTAACTCGGGTTCAGCTTCTTGTTGCGGTTAGGGTTATGTTTAGGGTTGTTAGGAAAGAGTGAAGACGCAGAGTCCTGTTGAGTGTGGGGTTGCGTAAAGGCTCCCCCAGGGAGTTCACGTGTACCCAAAGGCTTCCGCTGAGAGCACTTTTTGATGGCAGAAAGTGGCACCGTACGTGTTTTTTCGGGTCTAACTCGGGTTCAGCTTCTTGTTGCGGTTAGGGTTATGTTTAGGGTTGTTAGGAAAGAGTGAAGACGCAGAGTCCTGTTGAGTGTGGGGTTGCGTAAAGGCTCCCCCAGGGAGTTCAGGTGTACCCAAAGGCTTCCGCTGAGAGCACTTTTTGATGGCAGAAAGTGGCACCGTACGTGTTTTTTCGGGTCTAACTCGGGTTGAGCTTCTTGTTGCGGTTAGGGTTATGTTTAGGGTTGTTAGGAAAGAGTGAAGACGCAGAGTCCTGTTGAGTGTGGGGTTGCGTAAAGGCTCCCCCAGGGAGTTCAGGTGTACCCAAAGGCTTCCGCTGAGAGCACTTTTTGATGGCAGAAAGTGGCACCGTACGTGTTTTTTCGGGTCTAACTCGGGTTCAGCTTCTTGTTGCGGTTAGGGTTATGTTTAGGGTTGTTAGGAAAGAGTGAAGACGCAGAGTCCTGTTGAGTGTGGGGTTGCGTAAAGGATCCCCCAGGGAGTTCAGGTGTACCCAAAGGCTTCCGCTGAGAGCACTTTTTGATGGCAGAAAGTGGCACCGTACGTGTTTTTTCGGGTCTAACTCGGGTTCAGCTTCTTGTTCCTGTTAGGGTTATGTTTAGGGTTGTTAGGAAAGAGTGAAGACGCAGAGTCCTGTTGAGTGTGGGGTTGCGTAAAGGCTCCCCCAGGGAGTTCAGGTGTACCCAAAGGCTTCCGCTGAGAGCACTTTTTGATGGCAGAAAGTGGCACCGTACGTGTTTTTTCGGGTCTAACTCGGGTTCAGCTTCTTGTTGCGGTTAGGGTTATGTTTAGGGTTGTTAGGAAAGAGTGAAGACGCAGAGTCCTGTTGAGTGTGGGGTTGCGTAAAGGCTCCCCCAGGGAGTTCAGGTGTACCCAAAGGCTTCCGCTGAGAGCACTTTTTGATGGCAGAAAGTGGCACCGTACGTGTTTTTTCGGGTCTAACTCGGGTTCAGCTTCTTGTTGCGGTTAGGGTTATGTTTAGGGTTGTTAGGAAAGAGTGAAGACGCAGAGTCCTGTTGAGTGTGAGGTTGCGTAAAGGCTCCCCCAGGGAGTTCAGGTGTACCCAAAGGCTTCCGCTGAGAGCACTTTTTGATGGCAGAAAGTGGCACCGTACGTGTTTTTTCGGGTCTAACTCGGGTTCAGCTTCTTGTTGCGGTTAGGGTTATGTTTAGGGTTGTTAGGAAAGAGTGAAGATGCAGAGTCCTGTTGACTGTGCGGTTGCGTAAAGGCTCCCCCAGGGAGTTCAGGTGTACCCAAAGGCTTCCGCTGAGAGCACTTTTGGATGGCAGAAAGTGGCACCGTACGTGTTTTTTCGGGTCTAACTCGGGTTCAGCTTCTTGTTGCGGTTAGGGTTATGTTTAGGGTTGTTAGGAAAGAGTGAAGACGCAGAGTCCTGTTGAGTGTGGGGTTGCGTAAAGGCTCCCCCAGGGAGTTCAGGTGTACCCAAAGGCTTCCGCTGAGAGCACTTTTTGATGGCAGAAAGTGGCACCGTACGTGTTTTTTCGGGTCTAACTCGGGTTCAGCTTCTTGTTGCGGTTAGGGTTATGTTTAGGGTTGTTAGGAAAGAGTGAAGACGCAGAGTCCTGTTGAGTGTGAGGTTGCGTAAAGGCTCCCCCAGGGAGTTCAGGTGTACCCAAAGGCTTCCGCTGAGAGCACTTTTTGATGGCAGAAAGTGGCACCGTACGTGTTTTTTCGGGTCTAACTCGGGTTCAGCTTCTTGTTGCGGTTAGGGTTATGTTTAGGGTTGTTAGGAAAGAGTGAAGACGCAGAGTCCTGTTGAGTGTGGGGTTGCGTAAAGGCTCCCCCAGGGAGTTCAGGTGTACCCAAAGGCTTCCGCTGAGAGCACTTTTGGATGGCAGAAAGTGGCACCGTACGTTTTTTTTCGGGTCTAACTCGGGTTGAGCTTCTTGTTGCGGTTAGGGATATGTTTAGGGTTGTTAGGAAAGAGCGAAGACGCAGAGTCCTGTTGAGTGTGGGGTTGCGTAAAGGCTCCCCCAGGGAGTTCAGGTGTACCCAAAGGCTTCCGCTGAGAGCACTTTTTGATGGCAGAAAGTGGCACCGTACGTGTTTTTTCGGGTCTAACTCGGGTTCAGCTTGTTGTTGCGGTTAGGGTTATGTTTAGGGTTGTTAGGAAAGAGCGAAGACGCAGAGTCCTGTTGAGTGTGGGGTTGCGTAAAGGCTCCCCCAGGGAGTTCAGGTGTACCCAAAGGCTTCCGCTGAGAGCACTTTTTGATGGCAGAAAGTGGCACCGTACGTGTTTTTTCGGGTCTAACTCGGGTTCAGCTTCTTGTTGCGGTTAGGGTTATGTTTAGGGTTGTTAGGAAAGAGTGAAGACGCAGAGTCCTGTTGAGTGTGAGGTTGCGTAAAGGCTCCCCCAGGGAGTTCAGGTGTACCCAAAGGCTTCCGCTGAGAGCACTTTTTGATGGCAGAAAGTGGCACCGTACGTGTTTTTTCGGGTCTAACTCGGGTTCAGCTTCTTGTTGCGGTTAGGGTTATGTTTAGGGTTGTTAGGAAAGAGTGAAGATGCAGAGTCCTGTTGACTGTGCGGTTGCGTAAAGGCTCCCCCAGGGAGTTCAGGTGTACCCAAAGGCTTCCGCTGAGAGCACTTTTGGATGGCAGAAAGTGGCACCGTACGTGTTTTTTCGGGTCTAACTCGGGTTCAGCTTCTTGTTGCGGTTAGGGTTATGTTTAGGGTTGTTAGGAAAGAGTGAAGACGCAGAGTCCTGTTGAGTGTGGGGTTGCGTAAAGGCTCCCCCAGGGAGTTCAGGTGTACCCAAAGGCTTCCGCTGAGAGCACTTTTTGATGGCAGAAAGTGGCACCGTACGTGTTTTTTCGGGTCTAACTCGGGTTCAGCTTCTTGTTGCGGTTAGGGTTATGTTTAGGGTTGTTAGGAAAGAGTGAAGACGCAGAGTCCTGTTGAGTGTGAGGTTGCGTAAAGGCTCCCCCAGGGAGTTCAGGTGTACCCAAAGGCTTCCGCTGAGAGCACTTTTTGATGGCAGAAAGTGGCACCGTACGTGTTTTTTCGGGTCTAACTCGGGTTCAGCTTCTTGTTGCGGTTAGGGTTATGTTTAGGGTTGTTAGGAAAGAGTGAAGACGCAGAGTCCTGTTGAGTGTGGGGTTGCGTAAAGGCTCCCCCAGGGAGTTCAGGTGTACCCAAAGGCTTCCGCTGAGAGCACTTTTGGATGGCAGAAAGTGGCACCGTACGTTTTTTTTCGGGTCTAACTCGGGTTGAGCTTCTTGTTGCGGTTAGGGTTATGTTTAGGGTTGTTAGGAAAGAGCGAAGACGCAGAGTCCTGTTGAGTGTGGGGTTGCGTAAAGGCTCCCCCAGGGAGTTCAGGTGTACCCAAAGGCTTCCGCTGAGAGCACTTTTTGATGGCAGAAAGTGGCACCGTACGTGTTTTTTCGGGTCTAACTCGGGTTCAGCTTGTTGTTGCGGTTAGGGTTATGTTTAGGGTTGTTAGGAAAGAGCGAAGACGCAGAGTCCTGTTGAGTGTGGGGTTGCGTAAAGGCTCCCCCAGGGAGTTCAGGTGTACCCAAAGGCTTCCGCTGAGAGCACTTTTTGATGGCAGAAAGTGGCACCGTACGTGTTTTTTCGGGTCTAACTCGGGTTCAGCTTCTTGTTGCGGTTAGGGTTATGTTTAGGGTTGGTAGGAAAGAGTGAAGACGCAGAGTCCTGTTGAGTGTGGGGTTGCGTAAAGGCTCCCCCAGGGAGTTCAGGTGTACCCAAAGGCTTCCGCTGAGAGCACTTTTGGATGGCAGAAAGTGGCACCGTACGTGTTTTTTCGGGTCTAACTCGGGTTGAGCTTCTTGTTGCGGTTAGGGTTATGTTTAGGGTTGTTAGGAAAGAGTGAAGACGCAGAGTCCTGTTGAGTGTGGGGTTGCGTAAAGGCTCCCCCAGGGAGTTCAGGTGTACCCAAAGGCTTCCGCTGAGAGCACTTTTTGATGGCAAAAAGTGGCACCGTACGTGTTTTTTCGGGTCTAACTCGGGTTCAGCTTCTTGTTGCGGTTAGGGTTATGTTTAGGGTTGTTAGGAAAGAGTGAAGACGCAGAGTCCTGTTGAGTGTGGGGTTGCGTAAAGGCTCCCCCAGGGAGTTCAGGTGTACCCAAAGGCTTCCGCTGAGAGCACTTTTTGATGGCAGAAAGTGGCACCGTACGTGTTTTTTCGGGTCTAACTCGGGTTCAGCTTCTTGTTGCGGTTAGGGTTATGTTTAGGGTTGTTAGGAAAGAGTGAAGACGCAGAGTCCTGTTGAGTGTGGGGTTGCGTAAAGGCTCCCCCAGGGAGTTCAGGTGTACCCAAAGGCTTCCGCTGAGAGCACTTTTTGATGGCAGAAAGTGGCACCGTACGTGTTTTTTCGGGTCTAACTCGGGTTGAGCTTCTTGTTCCGGTTAGGCTTATGTTTAGGGTTGTTAGGAAAGAGTGAAGACGCAGAGTCCTGTTGAGTGTGGGGTTGTGTAAAGGCTCCCCCAGGGAGTTCAGGTGTTCCCAAAGGCTTCCGCTGAGAGCACTTTTTGATGGCAGAAATTGGCACCGTACGTGTTTTTTCGGGTCTAACTCGGGTTCAGCTTCTTGTTGCGGTTAGGGTTATGTTTAGGGTTGTTAGGAAAGAGTGAAGACGCAGAGTCCTGTTGAGTGTGGGGTTGCGTAAAGGCTCCCCCAGGGAGTTCAGGTGTACCCAAAGGCTTCCGCTGAGAGCACTTTTGGATGGCAGAAAGTGGCACCGTACGTGTTTTTTTGGGTCTAACTCGGGTTCAGCTTCTTGTTGCGGTTAGGGTTATGTTTAGGGTTGTTAGGAAAGAGTGAAGACGCAGAGTCCTGTTGAGTGTGGGGTTGCGTAAAGGCTCCCCCAGGGAGTTCAGGTGTACCCAAAGGCTTCCGCTGAGAGCACTTTTTGATGGCAGAAAGTGGCACCGTACGTGTTTTTTCGGGTCTAACTCGGGTTCAGCTTCTTGTTGCGGTTAGGGTTATGTTTAGGGTTGTTAGGAAAGAGTGAAGACGCAGAGTCCTGTTGAGTGTGGGGTTGCGTAAAGGCTCCCCCAGGGAGTTCAGGTGTACCCAAAGGCTTCCGCTGAGAGCACTTTTTGATGGCAGAAAGTGGCACCGTACGTGTTTTTTCGGGTCTAACTCGGGTTCAGCTTCTTGTTGCGGTTAGGGTTATGTTTAGGGTTGTTAGGAAAGAGTGAAGACGCAGAGTCCTGTTGAGTGCGGGGTTGCGTAAAGGCTCCCCCAGGGAGTTCAGGTGTACCCAAAGGCTTCCGCTGAGAGCACTTTTTGATGGCAGAAAGTGGCACCGTACGTGTTTTTTCGGGTCTAACTCGGGTTCAGCTTCTTGTTGCGGTTAGGGTTATGTTTAGGGTTGTTAGGAAAGAGTGAAGACGCAGAGTCCTGTTGAGTGTGGGGTTGCGTAAAGGCTCCCCCAGGGAGTTCAGGTGTACCCAAAGGCTTCCGCTGAGAGCACTTTTTGATGGCAGAAAGTGGCACCGTACGTGTTTTTTCGGGTCTAACTCGGGTTCAGCTTCTTGTTGCGGTTAGGGTTATGTTTAGGGTTGTTAGGAAAGAGTGAAGACGCAGAGTCCTGTTGAGTGTGCGGTTGCGTAAAGGCTCCCCCAGGGAGTTCAGGTGTACCCAAAGGCTTCCGCTGAGAGCACTTTTTGATGGCAGAAAGTGCCATCGTACGTGGTTTTTCGGGTCTAACTCGGGTTCAGCTTCTTGTTGCGGTTAGGGTTATGTTTAGGGTTGTTAGGAAAGAGCGAAGACGCAGAGTCCTGTTGAGTGTGGGGTTGCGTAAAGGCTCCCCCAGGGAGTTCAGGTGTACCCAAAGGCTTCCGCTGAGAGCACTTTTGGATGGCAGAAAGTGGCACCGTACGTGTTTTTTCGGGTCTAACTCGGGTTCAGCTTCTTGTTGCGGTTAGGCTTATGTTTAGGGTTGTTAGGAAAGAGTGAAGACGCAGAGTCCTGTTGAGTGTGGGGTTGCGTAAAGGCTCCCCCAGGAAGTTCAGGTGTACCCAAAGGCTTCCGCTGAGAGCACTTTTTGATGGCAGAAAGTGGCACCGTACGTGTTTTTTCGGGTCTAACTCGGGTTCAGCTTCTTGTTGCGGTTAGGGTTATGTTTAGGGTTGTTAGGAAAGAGTGAAGACGCAGAGTCCTGTTGAGTGTGGGGTTGCGTAAAGGCTCCCCCAGGGAGTTCAGGTGTACCCAAAGGCTTCCGCTGAGAGCACTTTTTGATGGCAGAAAGTGGCACCGTACGTGCTTTTTCGGGTCTAACTCGGGTTCAGCTTCTTGTTGCGGTTAGGGTTATGTTTAGGGTTGTTAGGAAAGAGCGAAGACGCAGAGTCCTGTTGAGTGTGGGGTTGCGTAAAGGCTCCCCCAGGGAGTTCACGTGTACCCAAAGGCTTCCGCTGAGAGCACTTTTGGATGGCAGAAAGTGGCACCGTACGTGTTTTTTCGGGTCTAACTCGGGTTCAGCTTCTTGTTGCGGTTAGGGTTATGTTTAGGGTTGTTAGGAAAGAGTGAAGACGCAGAGTCCTGTTGAGTGTGGGGTTGCGTAAAGGCTCCCCCAGGGAGTTCAGGTGTACCCAAAGGCTTCCGCTGAGAGCACTTTTTGATGGCAGAAAGTGGCACCGTACGTGTTTTTTCGGGTCTAACTCGGGTTCAGCTTCTTGTTGCGGTTAGGGTTATGTTTAGGGTTGTTAGGAAAGAGTGAAGACGCAGAGTCCTGTTGAGTGTGGGGTTGCGTAAAGGCTCCCCCAGGGAGTTCAGGTGTACCCAAAGGCTTCCGCTGAGAGCACTTTTTGATGGCAGAAAGTGGCACCGTACGTGTTTTTTCGGGTCTAACTCGGGTTCAGCTTCTTGTTGCGGTTAGGGTTATGTTTAGGGTTGTTAGGAAAGAGTGAAGACGCAGAGTCCTGTTGAGTGTGGGGTTGCGTAAAGGCTCCCCCAGGGAGTTCAGGTGTACCCAAAGGCTTCCGCTGAGAGCACTTTTTGATGGCAGAAAGTGGCACCGTACGTGTTTTTTCGGGTCTAACTCGGGTTCAGCTTCTTGTTGCGGTTAGGGTTATGTTTAGGGTTGTTAGGAAAGAGTGAAGACGCAGAGTCCTGTTGAGTGTGGGGTTGCGTAAAGGCTCCCCCAGGGAGTTCAGGTGTACCCAAAGGCTTCCGCTGAGAGCACTTTTTGATGGCAGAAAGTGGCACCGTACGTGTTTTTTCGGGTCTAACTCGGGTTCAGCTTCTTGTTGCGGTTAGGGTTATGTTTAGGGTTGTTAGGAAAGAGTGAAGACGCAGAGTCCTGTTGAGTGCGGGGTTGCGTAAAGGCTCCCCCAGGGAGTTCACGTGTACCCAAAGGCTTCCGCTGAGAGCACTTTTTGATGGCAGAAAGTGGCACCGTACGTGTTTTTTCGGGTCTAACTCGGGTTCAGCTTCTTGTTGCGGTTAGGGTTATGTTTAGGGTTGTTAGGAAAGAGTGAAGACGCAGAGTCCTGTTGAGTGTGGGGTTGCGTAAAGGCTCCCCCAGGGAGTTCAGGTGTACCCAAAGGCTTCCGCTGAGAGCACTTTTTGATGGCAGAAAGTGGCACCGTACGTGTTTTTTCGGGTCTAACTCGGGTTCAGCTTCTTGTTGCGGTTAGGGTTATGTTTAGGGTTGTTAGGAAAGAGTGAAGACGCAGAGTCCTGTTGAGTGTGCGGTTGCGTAAAGGCTCCCCCAGGGAGTTCAGGTGTACCCAAAGGCTTCCGCTGAGAGCACTTTTTGATGGCAGAAAGTGGCACCGTACGTGTTTTTTCGGGTCTAACTCGGGTTCAGCTTCTTGTTGCGGTTAGGGTTATGTTTAGGGTTGTTAGGAAAGAGCGAAGACGCAGAGTCCTGTTGAGTGTGGGGTTGCGTAAAGGCTCCCCCAGGGAGTTCAGGTGTACCCAAAGGCTTCCGCTGAGAGCACTTTTGGATGGCAGAAAGTGGCACCGTACGTGTTTTTTCGGGTCTAACTCGGGTTCAGCTTCTTGTTGCGGTTAGGCTTATGTTTAGGGTTGTTAGGAAAGAGTGAAGACGCAGAGTCCTGTTGAGTGTGGGGTTGCGTAAAGGCTCCCCCAGGAAGTTCAGGTGTACCCAAAGGCTTCCGCTGAGAGCACTTTTTGATGGCAGAAAGTGGCACCGTACGTGTTTTTTCGGGTCTAACTCGGGTTCAGCTTCTTGTTGCGGTTAGGGTTATGTTTAGGGTTGTTAGGAAAGAGTGAAGACGCAGAGTCCTGTTGAGTGTGGGGTTGCGTAAAGGCTCCCCCAGGGAGTTCAGGTGTACCCAAAGGCTTCCGCTGAGAGCACTTTTTGATGGCAGAAAGTGGCACCGTACGTGCTTTTTCGGGTCTAACTCGGGTTCAGCTTCTTGTTGCGGTTAGGGTTATGTTTAGGGTTGTTAGGAAAGAGCGAAGACGCAGAGTCCTGTTGAGTGTGGGGTTGCGTAAAGGCTCCCCCAGGGAGTTCACGTGTACCCAAAGGCTTCCGCTGAGAGCACTTTTGGATGGCAGAAAGTGGCACCGTACGTGTTTTTTCGGGTCTAACTCGGGTTCAGCTTCTTGTTGCGGTTAGGGTTATGTTTAGGGTTGTTAGGAAAGAGTGAAGACGCAGAGTCCTGTTGAGTGTGGGGTTGCGTAAAGGCTCCCCCAGGGAGTTCAGGTGTACCCAAAGGCTTCCGCTGAGAGCACTTTTTGATGGCAGAAAGTGGCACCGTACGTGTTTTTTCGGGTCTAACTCGGGTTCAGCTTCTTGTTGCGGTTAGGGTTATGTTTAGGGTTGTTAGGAAAGAGTGAAGACGCAGAGTCCTGTTGAGTGTGGGGTTGCGTAAAGGCTCCCCCAGGGAGTTCAGGTGTACCCAAAGGCTTCCGCTGAGAGCACTTTTTGATGGCAGAAAGTGGCACCGTACGTGTTTTTTCGGGTCTAACTCGGGTTGAGCTTCTTGTTGCGGTTAGGGTTATGTTTAGGGTTGTTAGGAAAGAGTGAAGACGCAGAGTCCTGTTGAGTGTGGGGTTGCGTAAAGGCTCCCCCAGGGAGTTCAGGTGTACCCAAAGGCTTCCGCTGAGAGCACTTTTTGATGGCAGAAAGTGGCACCGTACGTGTTTTTTCGGGTCTAACTCGGGTTCAGCTTCTTGTTGCGGTTAGGGTTATGTTTAGGGTTGTTAGGAAAGAGTGAAGACGCAGAGTCCTGTTGAGTGTGGGGTTGCGTAAAGGCTCCCCCAGGGAGTTCAGGTGTACCCAAAGGCTTCCGCTGAGAGCACTTTTTGATGGCAGAAAGTGGCACCGTACGTGTTTTTTCGGGTCTAACTCGGGTTCAGCTTCTTGTTGCGGTTAGGGTTATGTTTAGGGTTGTTAGGAAAGAGTGAAGACGCAGAGTCCTGTTGAGTGCGGGGTTGCGTAAAGGCTCCCCCAGGGAGTTCACGTGTACCCAAAGGCTTCCGCTGAGAGCACTTTTTGATGGCAGAAAGTGGCACCGTACGTGTTTTTTCGGGTCTAACTCGGGTTGAGCTTCTTGTTGCGGTTAGGGTTATGTTTAGGGTTGTTAGGAAAGAGTGAAGACGCAGAGTCCTGTTGAGTGTGGGGTTGCGTAAAGGCTCCCCCAGGGAGTTCAGGTGTACCCAAAGGCTTCCGCTGAGAGCACTTTTTGATGGCAGAAAGTGGCACCGTACGTGTTTTTTCGGGTCTAACTCGGGTTCAGCTTCTTGTTGCGGTTAGGGTTATGTTTAGGGTTGTTAGGAAAGAGTGAAGACGCAGAGTCCTGTTGAGTGTGCGGTTGCGTAAAGGCTCCCCCAGGGAGTTCAGGTGTACCCAAAGGCTTCCGCTGAGAGCACTTTTTGATGGCAGAAAGTGCCATCGTACGTGTTTTTTCGGGTCTAACTCGGGTTCAGCTTCTTGTTGCGGTTAGGGTTATGTTTAGGGTTGTTAGGAAAGAGCGAAGACGCAGAGTCCTGTTGAGTGTGGGGTTGCGTAAAGGCTCCCCCAGGGAGTTCAGGTGTACCCAAAGGCTTCCGCTGAGAGCACTTTTGGATGGCAGAAAGTGGCACCGTACGTGTTTTTTCGGGTCTAACTCGGGTTCAGCTTCTTGTTGCGGTTAGGCTTATGTTTAGGGTTGTTAGGAAAGAGTGAAGACGCAGAGTCCTGTTGAGTGTGGGGTTGCGTAAAGGCTCCCCCAGGAAGTTCAGGTGTACCCAAAGGCTTCCGCTGAGAGCACTTTTTGATGGCAGAAAGTGGCACCGTACGTGTTTTTTCGGGTCTAACTCGGGTTCAGCTTCTTGTTGCGGTTAGGGTTATGTTTAGGGTTGTTAGGAAAGAGTGAAGACGCAGAGTCCTGTTGAGTGTGGGGTTGCGTAAAGGCTCCCCCAGGGAGTTCAGGTGTACCCAAAGGCTTCCGCTGAGAGCACTTTTTGATGGCAGAAAGTGGCACCGTACGTGCTTTTTCGGGTCTAACTCGGGTTCAGCTTCTTGTTGCGGTTAGGGTTATGTTTAGGGTTGTTAGGAAAGAGCGAAGACGCAGAGTCCTGTTGAGTGTGGGGTTGCGTAAAGGCTCCCCCAGGGAGTTCAGGTGTACCCAAAGGCTTCCGCTGAGAGCACTTTTTGATGGCAGAAAGTGGCACCGTACGTGTTTTTTCGGGTCTAACTCGGGTTCAGCTTCTTGTTGCGGTTAGGGTTATGTTTAGGGTTGTTAGGAAAGAGTGAAGACGCAGAGTCCTGTTGAGTGTGGGGTTGCGTAAAGGCTCCCCCAGGGAGTTCAGGTGTACCCAAAGGCTTCCGCTGAGAGCACTTTTTGATGGCAGAAAGTGGCACCGTACGTGTTTTTTCGGGTCTAACTCGGGTTCAGCTTCTTGTTGCGGTTAGGGTTATGTTTAGGGTTGTTAGGAAAGAGTGAAGACGCAGAGTCCTGTTGAGTGTGGGGTTGCGTAAAGGCTCCCCCAGGGAGTTCAGGTGTACCCAAAGGCTTCCGCTGAGAGCACTTTTTGATGGCAGAAAGTGGCACCCTACGTGTTTTTTCGGGTCTAACTCGGGTTCAGCTTCTTGTTGCGGTTAGGGTTATGTTTAGGGTTGTTAGGAAAGAGTGAAGACGCAGAGTCCTGTTGAGTGTGGGGTTGCGTAAAGGCTCCCCCAGGGAGTTCAGGTGTACCCAAAGGCTTCCGCTGAGAGCACTTTTTGATGGCAGAAAGTGGCACCGTACGTGTTTTTTCGGGTCTAACTCGGGTTCAGCTTCTTGTTGCGGTTAGGGTTATGTTTAGGGTTGTTAGGAAAGAGTGAAGACGCAGAGTCCTGTTGAGTGCGGGGTTGCGTAAAGGCTCCCCCAGGGAGTTCACGTGTACCCAAAGGCTTCCGCTGAGAGCACTTTTTGATGGCAGAAAGTGGCACCGTACGTGTTTTTTCGGGTCTAACTCGGGTTGAGCTTCTTGTTGCGGTTAGGGTTATGTTTAGGGTTGTTAGGAAAGAGTGAAGACGCAGAGTCCTGTTGAGTGTGGGGTTGCGTAAAGGCTCCCCCAGGGAGTTCAGGTGTACCCAAAGGCTTCCGCTGAGAGCACTTTTTGATGGCAGAAAGTGGCACCGTACGTGTTTTTTCGGGTCTAACTCGGGTTCAGCTTCTTGTTGCGGTTAGGGTTATGTTTAGGGTTGTTAGGAAAGAGTGAAGACGCAGAGTCCTGTTGAGTGTGCGGTTGCGTAAAGGCTCCCCCAGGGAGTTCACGTGTACCCAAAGGCTTCCGCTGAGAGCACTTTTGGATGGCAGAAAGTGGCACCGTACGTGTTTTTTCGGGTCTAACTCGGGTTCAGCTTCTTGTTGCGGTTAGGGTTATGTTTAGGGTTGTTAGGAAAGAGTGAAGACGCAGAGTCCTGTTGAGTGTGGGGTTGCGTAAAGGCTCCCCCAGGGAGTTCAGGTGTACCCAAAGGCTTCCGCTGAGAGCACTTTTTGATGGCAGAAAGTGGCACCGTACGTGTTTTTTCGGGTCTAACTCGGGTTCAGCTTCTTGTTGCGGTTAGGGTTATGTTTAGGGTTGTTAGGAAAGAGTGAAGACGCAGAGTCCTGTTGAGTGTGGGGTTGCGTAAAGGCTCCCCCAGGGAGTTCAGGTGTACCCAAAGGCTTCCGCTGAGAGCACTTTTTGATGGCAGAAAGTGGCACCGTACGTGTTTTTTCGGGTCTAACTCGGGTTGAGCTTCTTGTTGCGGTTAGGGTTATGTTTAGGGTTGTTAGGAAAGAGTGAAGACGCAGAGTCCTGTTGAGTGTGGGGTTGCGTAAAGGCTCCCCCAGGGAGTTCAGGTGTACCCAAAGGCTTCCGCTGAGAGCACTTTTTGATGGCAGAAAGTGGCACCGTACGTGTTTTTTCGGGTCTAACTCGGGTTCAGCTTCTTGTTGCGGTTAGGGTTATGTTTAGGGTTGTTAGGAAAGAGTGAAGACGCAGAGTCCTGTTGAGTGTGGGGTTGCGTAAAGGCTCCCCCAGGGAGTTCAGGTGTACCCAAAGGCTTCCGCTGAGAGCACTTTTTGATGGCAGAAAGTGGCACCGTACGTGTTTTTTCGGGTCTAACTCGGGTTCAGCTTCTTGTTGCGGTTAGGGTTATGTTTAGGGTTGTTAGGAAAGAGTGAAGACGCAGAGTCCTGTTGAGTGCGGGGTTGCGTAAAGGCTCCCCCAGGGAGTTCACGTGTACCCAAAGGCTTCCGCTGAGAGCACTTTTTGATGGCAGAAAGTGGCACCGTACGTGTTTTTTCGGGTCTAACTCGGGTTGAGCTTCTTGTTGCGGTTAGGGTTATGTTTAGGGTTGTTAGGAAAGAGTGAAGACGCAGAGTCCTGTTGAGTGTGGGGTTGCGTAAAGGCTCCCCCAGGGAGTTCAGGTGTACCCAAAGGCTTCCGCTGAGAGCACTTTTTGATGGCAGAAAGTGGCACCGTACGTGTTTTTTCGGGTCTAACTCGGGTTCAGCTTCTTGTTGCGGTTAGGGTTATGTTTAGGGTTGTTAGGAAAGAGTGAAGACGCAGAGTCCTGTTGAGTGTGCGGTTGCGTAAAGGCTCCCCCAGGGAGTTCAGGTGTACCCAAAGGCTTCCGCTGAGAGCACTTTTTGATGGCAGAAAGTGGCATCGTACGTGTTTTTTCGGGTCTAACTCGGGTTCAGCTTCTTGTTGCGGTTAGGGTTATGTTTAGGGTTGTTAGGAAAGAGCGAAGACGCAGAGTCCTGTTGAGTGTGGGGTTGCGTAAAGGCTCCCCCAGGGAGTTCAGGTGTACCCAAAGGCTTCCGCTGAGAGCACTTTTGGATGGCAGAAAGTGGCACCGTACGTGTTTTTTCGGGTCTAACTCGGGTTCAGCTTCTTGTTGCGGTTAGGCTTATGTTTAGGGTTGTTAGGAAAGAGTGAAGACGCAGAGTCCTGTTGAGTGTGGGGTTGCGTAAAGGCTCCCCCAGGAAGTTCAAGTGTACCCAAAGGCTTCCGCTGAGAGCACTTTTTGATGGCAGAAAGTGGCACCGTACGTGTTTTTTCGGGTCTAACTCGGGTTCAGCTTCTTGTTGCGGTTAGGGTTATGTTTAGGGTTGTTAGGAAAGAGTGAAGACGCAGAGTCCTGTTGAGTGTGGGGTTGCGTAAAGGCTCCCCCAGGGAGTTCAGGTGTACCCAAAGGCTTCCGCTGAGAGCACTTTTTGATGGCAGAAAGTGGCACCGTACGTGTTTTTTCGGGTCTAACTCGGGTTCAGCTTCTTGTTGCGGTTAGGGTTATGTTTAGGGTTGTTAGGAAAGAGTGAAGACGCAGAGTCCTGTTGAGTGTGGGGTTGCGTAAAGGCTCCCCCAGGGAGTTCAGGTGTACCCAAAGGCTTCCGCTGAGAGCACTTTTTGATGGCAGAAAGTGGCACCGTACGTGTTTTTTCGGGTCTAACTCGGGTTCAGCTTCTTGTTGCGGTTAGGGTTATGTTTAGGGTTGTTAGGAAAGAGTGAAGACGCAGAGTCCTGTTGAGTGTGGGGTTGCGTAAAGGCTCCCCCAGGGAGTTCAGGTGTACCCAAAGGCTTCCGCTGAGAGCACTTTTTGATGGCAGAAAGTGGCACCGTACGTGTTTTTTCGGGTCTAACTCGGGTTCAGCTTCTTGTTGCGGTTAGGGTTATGTTTAGGGTTGTTAGGAAAGAGTGAAGACGCAGAGTCCTGTTGAGTGTGGGGTTGCGTAAAGGCTCCCCCAGGGAGTTCAGGTGTACCCAAAGGCTTCCGCTGAGAGCACTTTTTGATGGCAGAAAGTGGCACCGTACGTGTTTTTTCGGGTCTAACTCGGGTTCAGCTTCTTGTTGCGGTTAGGGTTATGTTTAGGGTTGTTAGGAAAGAGTGAAGACGCAGAGTCCTGTTGAGTGTGGGGTTGCGTAAAGGCTCCCCCAGGGAGTTCAGGTGTACCCAAAGGCTTCCGCTGAGAGCACTTTTTGATGGCAGAAAGTGGCACCGTACGTGTTTTTTCGGGTCTAACTCGGGTTCAGCTTCTTGTTGCGGTTAGGGTTATGTTTAGGGTTGTTAGGAAAGAGCGAAGACGCAGAGTCCTGTTGAGTGTGGGGTTGCGTAAAGGCTCCCCCAGGGAGTTCAGGTGTACCCAAAGGCTTCCGCTGAGAGCACTTTTGGATGGCAGAAAGTGGCACCGTACGTGTTTTTTCGGGTCTAACTCGGGTTGAGCTTCTTGTTGCGGTTAGGGTTATGTTTAGGGTTGTTAGGAAAGAGTGTAGACGCAGAGTCCTGTTGAGTGTGGGGTTGCGTAAAGGCTCCCCCAGGGAGTTCAGGTGTACCCAAAGGCTTCCGCTGAGAGCACTTTTTGATGGCAGAAAGTGGCACCGTACGTGTTTTTTCGGGTCTAACTCGGGTTCAGCTTCTTGTTGCGGTTAGGGTTATGTTTAGGGTTGTTAGGAAAGAGTGAAGACGCAGAGTCCTGTTGAGTGTGGGGTTGCGTAAAGGCTCCCCCAGGGAGTTCAGGTGTACCCAAAGGCTTCCGCTGAGAGCACTTTTTGATGGCAGAAAGTGGCACCGTACGTGTTTTTTCGGGTCTAACTCGGGTTCAGCTTCTTGTTGCGGTTAGGGTTATGTTTAGGGTTGTTAGGAAAGAGTGAAGACGCAGAGTCCTGTTGAGTGTGGGGTTGCGTAAAGGCTCCCCCAGGGAGTTCAGGTGTACCCAAAGGCTTCCGCTGAGAGCACTTTTTGATGGCAGAAAGTGGCACCGTACGTGTTTTTTCGGGTCTAACTCGGGTTCAGCTTCTTGTTGCGGTTAGGGTTATGTTTAGGGTTGTTAGGAAAGAGTGAAGACGCAGAGTCCTGTTGAGTGTGGGGTTGCGTAAAGGCTCCCCCAGGGAGTTCAGGTGTACCCAAAGGCTTCCGCTGAGAGCACTTTTGGATGGCAGAAAGTGGCACCGTACGTGTTTTTTCGGGTCTAACTCGGGTTCAGCTTCTTGTTGCGGTTAGGGTTATGTTTAGGGTTGTTAGGAAAGAGTGAAGACGCAGAGTCCTGTTGAGTGTGGGGTTGCGTAAAGGCTCCCCCAGGGAGTTCAGGTGTACCCAAAGGCTTCCGCTGAGAGCACTTTTTGATGGCAGAAAGTGGCACCGTACGTGTTTTTTCGGGTCTAACTCGGGTTCAGCTTCTTGTTGCGGTTAGGGTTATGTTTAGGGTTGTTAGGAAAGAGTGAAGACGCAGAGTCCTGTTGAGTGTGGGGTTGCGTAAAGGCTCCCCCAGGGAGTTCAGGTGTACCCAAAGGCTTCCGCTGAGAGCACTTTTTGATGGCAGAAAGTGGCACCGTACGTGTTTTTTCGGGTCTAACTCGGGTTCAGCTTCTTGTTGCGGTTAGGGTTATGTTTAGGGTTGTTAGGAAAGAGTGAAGACGCAGAGTCCTGTTGAGTGCGGGGTTGCGTAAAGGCTCCCCCAGGGAGTTCAGATGTACCCAAAGGCTTCCGCTGAGAGCACTTTTGGATGGCAGAAAGTGGCACCGTACGTGTTTTTTCGGGTCTAACTCGGGTTCAGCTTCTTGTTGCGGTTAGGGTTATGTTTAGGGTTGTTAGGAAAGAGTGAAGACGCAGAGTCCTGTTGAGTGTGGGGTTGCGTAAAGGCTCCCCCAGGGAGTTCAGGTGTACCCAAAGGCTTCCGCTGAGAGCACTTTTTGATGGCAGAAAGTGGCACCGTACGTGTTTTTTCGAGTCTAACTCGGGTTCAGCTTCTTGTTGCGGTTAGGGTTATGTTTAGGGTTGTTAGGAAAGAGTGAAGACGCAGAGTCCTGTTGAGTGTGCGGTTGCGTAAAGGCTCCCCCAGGGAGTTCAGGTGTACCCAAAGGCTTCCGCTGAGAGCACTTTTTGATGGCAGAAAGTGGCATCGTACGTGTTTTTTCGGGTCTAACTCGGGTTCAGCTTCTTGTTGCGGTTAGGGTTATGTTTAGGGTTGTTAGGAAAGAGCGAAGACGCAGAGTCCTGTTGAGTGTGGGGTTGCGTAAAGGCTCCCCCAGGGAGTTCAGGTGTACCCAAAGGCTTCCGCTGAGAGCACTTTTTGATGGCAGAAAGTGGCACCGTACGTGTTTTTTCGGGTCTAACTCGGGTTCAGCTTCTTGTTGCGGTTAGGCTTATGTTTAGGGTTGTTAGGAAAGAGTGAAGACGCAGAGTCCTGTTAAGTGTGGGGTTGCGTAAAGGCTCCCCCAGGAAGTTCAGGTGTACCCAAAGGCTTCCGCTGAGAGCACTTTTTGATGGCAGAAAGTGGCACCGTACGTGTTTTTTCGGGTCTAACTCGGGTTCAGCTTCTTGTTGCGGTTAGGGTTATGTTTAGGGTTGTTAGGAAAGAGCGAAGACGCAGAGTCCTGTTGAGTGTGGGGTTGCGTAAAGGCTCCCCCAGGGAGTTCAGGTGTACCCAAAGGCTTCCGCTGAGAGCACTTTTGGATGGCAGAAAGTGGCACCGTACGTGTTTTTTCGGGTCTAACTCGGGTTCAGCTTCTTGTTGCGGTTAGGGTTATGTTTAGGGTTGTTAGGAAAGAGTGAAGACGCAGAGTCCTGTTGAGTGTGGGGTTGCGTAAAGGCTCCCCCAGGGAGTTCAGGTGTACCCAAAGGCTTCCGCTGAGAGCACTTTTTGATGGCAGAAAGTGGCACCGTACGTGTTTTTTCGGGTCTAACTCGGGTTCAGCTTCTTGTTGCGGTTAGGGTTATGTTTAGGGTTGTTAGGAAAGAGTGAAGACGCAGAGTCCTGTTGAGTGTGGGGTTGCGTAAAGGCTCCCCCAGGGAGTTCAGGTGTACCCAAAGGCTTCCGCTGAGAGCACTTTTTGATGGCAGAAAGTGGCACCGTACGTGTTTTTTCGGGTCTAACTCGGGTTGAGCTTCTTGTTGCGGTTAGGGTTATGTTTAGGGTTGTTAGGAAAGAGTGAAGACGCAGAGTCCTGTTGACTGTGCGGTTGCGTAAAGGCTCCCCCAGGGAGTTCAGGTGTACCCAAAGGCTTCCGCTGAGAGCACTTTTGGATGGCAGAAAGTGGCACCGTACGTGTTTTTTCGGGTCTAACTCGGGTTCAGCTTCTTGTTGCGGTTAGGGTTATGTTTAGGGTTGTTAGGAAAGAGTGAAGACGCAGAGTCCTGTTGAGTGTGGGGTTGCGTAAAGGCTCCCCCAGGGAGTTCAGGTGTACCCAAAGGCTTCCGCTGAGAGCACTTTTTGATGGCAGAAAGTGGCACCGTACGTGTTTTTTCGGGTCTAACTCGGGTTCAGCTTCTTGTTGCGGTTAGGGTTATGTTTAGGGTTGTTAGGAAAGAGTGAAGACGCAGAGTCCTGTTGAGTGTGGGGTTGCGTAAAGGCTCCGCCAGGGAGTTCAGGTGTACCCAAAGGCTTCTGCTGAGAGCACTTTTTGATGGCAGAAAGTGGCACCGTACGTGTTTTTTCGGGTCTAACTCGGGTTCAGCTTCTTGTTGCGGTTAGGGTTATGTTTAGGGTTGTTAGGAAAGAGCGAAGACGCAGAGTCCTGTTGAGTGTGGGGTTGCGTAAAGGCTCCCCCAGGGAGTTCACGTGTACCCAAAGGCTTCCGCTGAGAGCACTTTTTGATGGCAGAAAGTGGCACCGTACGTGTTTTTTCGGGTCTAACTCGGGTTGAGCTTCTTGTTGCGGTTAGGGTTATGTTTAGGGTTGTTAGGAAAGAGTGAAGACGCAGAGTCCTGTTGAGTGTGGGGTTGCGTAAAGGCTCCCCCAGGGAGTTCACGTGTACCCAAAGGCTTCCGCTGAGAGCACTTTTTGATGGCAGAAAGTGGCACCGTACGTGTTTTTTCGGGTCTAACTCGGGTTCAGCTTCTTGTTGCGGTTAGGGTTATGTTTAGGGTTGTTAGGAAAGAGTGAAGACGCAGAGTCCTGTTGAGTGTGGGGTTGCGTAAAGGCTCCCCCAGGGAGTTCAGGTGTACCCAAAGGCTTCCGCTGAGAGCACTTTTTGATGGCAGAAAGTGGCACCGTACGTGTTTTTTCGGGTCTAACTCGGGTTCAGCTTCTTGTTGCGGTTAGGGTTATGTTTAGGGTTGTTAGGAAAGAGTGAAGACGCAGAGTCCTGTTGAGTGTGGGGTTGTGTAAAGGATCCCCCAGGGAGTTCAGGTGTACCCAAAGGCTTCCGCTGAGAGCACTTTTTGATGGCAGAAAGTGGCACCCTACGTGTTTTTTCGGGTCTAACTCGGGTTGAGCTTCTTGTTCCTGTTAGGGTTATGTTTAGGGTTGTTAGGAAAGAGTGAAGACGCAGAGTCCTGTTGAGTGTGGGGTTGCGTAAAGGCTCCCCCAGGGAGTTCAGGTGTACCCAAAGGCTTCCGCTGAGAGCACTTTTTGATGGCAGAAAGTGGCACCGTACGTGTTTTTTCGGGTCTAACTCGGGTTCAGCTTCTTGTTGCGGTTAGGGTTATGTTTAGGGTTGTTAGGAAAGAGTGAAGACGCAGAGTCCTGTTGAGTGTGGGGTTGCGTAAAGGCTCCCCCAGGGAGTTCAGGTGTACCCAAAGGCTTCCGCTGAGAGCACTTTTTGATGGCAGAAAGTGGCACCGTACGTGTTTTTTCGGGTCTAACTCGGGTTGAGCTTCTTGTTGCGGTTAGGGTTATGTTTAGGGTTGTTAGGAAAGAGTGAAGACGCAGAGTCCTGTTGAGTGTGAGGTTGCGTAAAGGCTCCCCCAGGGAGTTCAGGTGTACCCAAAGGCTTCCGCTGAGAGCACTTTTTGATGGCAGAAAGTGGCACCGTACGTGTTTTTTCGGGTCTAACTCGGGTTCAGACTCTTGTTGCGGTTAGGGTTATGTTTAGGGTTGTTAGGAAAGAGTGAAGATGCAGAGTCCTGTTGACTGTGCGGTTGCGTAAAGGCTCCCCCAGGGAGTTCAGGTGTACCCAAAGGCTTCCGCTGAGAGCACTTTTGGATGGCAGAAAGTGGCACCGTACGTGTTTTTTCGGGTCTAACTCGGGTTCAGCTTCTTGTTGCGGTTAGGGTTATGTTTAGGGTTGTTAGGAAAGAGTGAAGACGCAGAGTCCTGTTGAGTGTGGGGTTGCGTAAAGGCTCCCCCAGGGAGTTCAGGTGTACCCAAAGGCTTCCGCTGAGAGCACTTTTTGATGGCAGAAAGTGGCACCGTACGTGTTTTTTCGGGTCTAACTCGGGTTCAGCTTCTTGTTGCGGTTAGGGTTATGTTTAGGGTTGTTAGGAAAGAGTGAAGACGCAGAGTCCTGTTGAGTGTGGGGTTGCGTAAAGGCTCCCCCAGGGAGTTCAGGTGTACCCAAAGGCTTCCGCTGAGAGCACTTTTTGATGGCAGAAAGTGGCACCGTACGTGTTTTTTCGGGTCTAACTCGGGTTCAGCTTCTTGTTGCGGTTAGGGTTATGTTTAGGGTTGTTAGGAAAGAGTGAAGACGCAGAGTCCTGTTGAGTGTGGGGTTGCGTAAAGGCTCCCCCAGGGAGTTCAGGTGTACCCAAAGGCTTCCGCTGAGAGCACTTTTGGATGGCAGAAAGTGGCACCGTACGTGTTTTTTCGGGTCTAACTCGGGTTCAGCTTCTTGTTGCGGTTAGGGTTATGTTTAGGGTTGTTAGGAAAGAGCGAAGACGCAGAGTCCTGTTGAGTGTGGGGTTGCGTAAAGGCTCCCCCAGGGAGTTCAGGTGTACCCAAAGGCTTCCGCTGAGAGCACTTTTTGATGGCAGAAAGTGGCACCGTACGTGTTTTTTCGGGTCTAACTCGGGTTCAGCTTCTTGTTGCGGTTAGGGTTATGTTTAGGGTTGTTAGGAAAGAGTGAAGACGCAGAGTCCTGTTGAGTGTGGGGTTGCGTAAAGGCTCCCCCAGGGAGTTCAGGTGTACCCAAAGGCTTCCGCTGAGAGCACTTTTTGATGGCAGAAAGTGGCACCGTACGTGTTTTTTCGGGTCTAACTCGGGTTCAGCTTCTTGTTGCGGTTAGGGTTATGTTTAGGGTTGTTAGGAAAGAGTGAAGACGCAGAGTCCTGTTGAGTGTGGGGTTGCGTAAAGGCTCCCCCAGGGAGTTCAGGTGTACCCAAAGGCTTCCGCTGAGAGCACTTTTGGATGGCAGAAAGTGGCACCGTACGTGTTTTTTCGGGTCTAACTCGGGTTGAGCTTCTTGTTGCGGTTAGGGTTATGTTTAGGGTTGTTAGGAAAGAGTGAAGACGCAGAGTCCTGTTGAGTGTGGGGTTGCGTAAAGGCTCCCCCAGGGAGTTCAGGTGTACCCAAAGGCTTCCGCTGAGAGCACTTTTTGATGGCAAAAAGTGGCACCGTACGTGTTTTTTCGGGTCTAACTCGGGTTCAGCTTCTTGTTGCGGTTAGGGTTATGTTTAGGGTTGTTAGGAAAGAGCGAAGACGCAGAGTCCTGTTGAGTGTGGGGTTGCGTAAAGGCTCCCCCAGGGAGTTCAGGTGTACCCAAAGGCTTCCGCTGAGAGCACTTTTTGATGGCAGAAAGTGGCACCGTACGTGTTTTTTCGGGTCTAACTCGGGTTCAGCTTCTTGTTGCGGTTAGGGTTATGTTTAGGGTTGTTAGGAAAGAGTGAAGACGCAGAGTCCTGTTGAGTGTGGGTTTGCGTAAAGGCTCCCCCAGGGAGTTCAGGTGTACCCAAAGGCTTCCGCTGAGAGCACTTTTTGATGGCAGAAAGTGGCACCGTACGTGTTTTTTCGGGTCTAACTCGGGTTCAGCTTCTTGTTGCGGTTAGGGTTATGTTTAGGGTTGTTAGGAAAGAGTGAAGACGCAGAGTCCTGTTGAGTGTGGGGTTGCGTAAAGGCTCCCCCAGGGAGTTCAGGTGTACCCAAAGGCTTCCGCTGAGAGCACTTTTTGATGGCAGAAAGTGGCACCGTACGTGTTTTTTCGGGTCTAACTCGGGTTCAGCTTCTTGTTGCGGTTAGGGTTATGTTTAGGGTTGTTAGGAAAGAGTGAAGATGCAGAGTCCTGTTGACTGTGCGGTTGCGTAAAGGCTCCCCCAGGGAGTTCAGGTGTACCCAAAGGCTTCCGCTGAGAGCACTTTTGGATGGCAGAAAGTGGCACCGTACGTGTTTTTTCGGGTCTAACTCGGGTTCAGCTTCTTGTTGCGGTTAGGGTTATGTTTAGGGTTGTTAGGAAAGAGTGAAGACGCAGAGTCCTGTTGAGTGTGGGGTTGCGTAAAGGCTCCCCCAGGGAGTTCAGGTGTACCCAAAGGCTTCCGCTGAGAGCACTTTTTGATGGCAGAAAGTGGCACCGTACGTGTTTTTTCGGGTCTAACTCGGGTTCAGCTTCTTGTTGCGGTTAGGGTTATGTTTAGGGTTGTTAGGAAAGAGTGAAGACGCAGAGTCCTGTTGAGTGTGAGGTTGCGTAAAGGCTCCCCCAGGGAGTTCAGGTGTACCCAAAGGCTTCCGCTGAGAGCACTTTTTGATGGCAGAAAGTGGCACCGTACGTGTTTTTTCGGGTCTAACTCGGGTTCAGCTTCTTGTTGCGGTTAGGGTTATGTTTAGGGTTGTTAGGAAAGAGTGAAGACGCAGAGTCCTGTTGAGTGTGGGGTTGCGTAAAGGCTCCCCCAGGGAGTTCAGGTGTACCCAAAGGCTTCCGCTGAGAGCACTTTTGGATGGCAGAAAGTGGCACCGTACGTGTTTTTTCGGGTCTAACTCGGGTTCAGCTTCTTGTTGCGGTTAGGGTTATGTTTAGGGTTGTTAGGAAAGAGCGAAGACGCAGAGTCCTGTTGAGTGTGGGGTTGCGTAAAGGCTCCCCCAGGGAGTTCAGGTGTACCCAAAGGCTTCCGCTGAGAGCACTTTTTGATGGCAGAAAGTGGCACCGTACGTGTTTTTTCGGGTCTAACTCGGGTTCAGCTTCTTGTTGCGGTTAGGGTTATGTTTAGGGTTGTTAGGAAAGAGTGAAGACGCAGAGTCCTGTTGAGTGTGGGGTTGCGGAAAGGCTCCCCCAGGGAGTTCAGGTGTACCCAAAGGCTTCCGCTGAGAGCACTTTTTGATGGCAGAAAGTGGCACCGTACGTGTTTTTTCGGGTCTAACTCGGGTTCAGCTTCTTGTTGCGGTTAGGGTTATGTTTAGGGTTGTTAGGAAAGAGTGAAGACGCAGAGTCCTGTTGAGTGTGGGGTTGCGTAAAGGCTCCCCCAGGGAGTTCAGGTGTACCCAAAGGCTTCCGCTGAGAGCACTTTTGGATGGCAGAAAGTGGCACCGTACGTGTTTTTTCGGGTCTAACTCGGGTTGAGCTTCTTGTTGCGGTTAGGGTTATGTTTAGGGTTGTTAGGAAAGAGTGAAGACGCAGAGTCCTGTTGAGTGTGGGGTTGCGTAAAGGCTCCCCCAGGGAGTTCAGGTGTACCCAAAGGCTTCCGCTGAGAGCACTTTTTGATGGCAAAAAGTGGCACCGTACGTGTTTTTTCGGGTCTAACTCGGGTTCAGCTTCTTGTTGCGGTTAGGGTTATGTTTAGGGTTGTTAGGAAAGAGCGAAGACGCAGAGTCCTGTTGAGTGTGGGGTTGCGTAAAGGCTCCCCCAGGGAGTTCAGGTGTACCCAAAGGCTTCCGCTGAGAGCACTTTTTGATGGCAGAAAGTGGCACCGTACGTGTTTTTTCGGGTCTAACTCGGGTTCAGCTTCTTGTTGCGGTTAGGGTTATGTTTAGGGTTGTTAGGAAAGAGTGAAGACGCAGAGTCCTGTTGAGTGTGGGTTTGCGTAAAGGCTCCCCCAGGGAGTTCAGGTGTACCCAAAGGCTTCCGCTGAGAGCACTTTTTGATGGCAGAAAGTGGCACCGTACGTGTTTTTTCGGGTCTAACTCGGGTTCAGCTTCTTGTTGCGGTTAGGGTTATGTTTAGGGTTGTTAGGAAAGAGTGAAGACGCAGAGTCCTGTTGAGTGTGGGGTTGCGTAAAGGCTCCCCCAGGGAGTTCAGGTGTACCCAAAGGCTTCCGCTGAGAGCACTTTTTGATGGCAGAAAGTGGCACCGT
>NW_027663659.1:115000-120000 GCF_964034855.1 Anser brachyrhynchus | reverse complement strand
CGGTTAGGGTTATGTTTAGGGTTGTTAGGAAAGAGTGAAGACGCAGAGTCCTGTTGAGTGTGGGGTTGCGTAAAGGCTCCCCCAGGGAGTTCAGGTGTACCCAAAGGCTTCCGCTGAGAGCACTTTTTGATGGCAGAAAGTGGCACCGTACGTGTTTTTTCGGGTCTAACTCGGGTTGAGCTTCTTGTTGCGGTTAGGGTTATGTTTAGGGTTGTTAGGAAAGAGTGAAGACGCAGAGTCCTGTTGAGTGTGGGGTTGCGTAAAGGCTCCCCCAGGGAGTTCAGGTGTACCCAAAGGCTTCCGCTGAGAGCACTTTTTGATGGCAGAAAGTGGCACCGTACGTGTTTTTTCGGGTCTAACTCGGGTTGAGCTTCTTGTTGCGGTTAGGGTTATGTTTAGGGTTGTTAGGAAAGAGTGAAGACGCAGAGTCCTGTTGAGTGTGGGGTTGCGTAAAGGCTCCCCCAGGGAGTTCAGGTGTACCCAAAGGCTTCCGCTGAGAGCACTTTTTGATGGCAGAAAGTGGCACCGTACGTGTTTTTTCGGGTCTAACTCGGGTTCAGCTTCTTGTTGCGGTTAGGGTTATGTTTAGGGTTGTTAGGAAAGAGTGAAGACGCAGAGTCCTGTTGAGTGTGGGGTTGCGTAAAGGCTCCCCCAGGGAGTTCAGGTGTACCCAAAGGCTTCCGCTGAGAGCACTTTTTGATGGCAGAAAGTGGCACCGTACGTGTTTTTTCGGGTCTAACTCGGGTTCAGCTTCTTGTTGCGGTTAGGGTTATGTTTAGGGTTGTTAGGAAAGAGTGAAGACGCAGAGTCCTGTTGAGTGCGGGGTTGCGTAAAGGCTCCCCCAGGGAGTTCAGGTGTACCCAAAGGCTTCCGCTGAGAGCACTTTTTGATGGCAGAAAGTGGCACCGTACGTGTTTTTTCGGGTCTAACTCGGGTTCAGCTTCTTGTTGCGGTTAGGGTTATGTTTAGGGTTGTTAGGAAAGAGTGAAGACGCAGAGTCCTGTTGAGTGTGCGGTTGCGTAAAGGCTCCCCCAGGGAGTTCAGGTGTACCCAAAGGCTTCCGCTGAGAGCACTTTTTGATGGCAGAAAGTGGCATCGTACGTGTTTTTTCGGGTCTAACTCGGGTTCAGCTTCTTGTTGCGGTTAGGGTTATGTTTAGGGTTGTTAGGAAAGAGCGAAGACGCAGAGTCCTGTTGAGTGTGGGGTTGCGTAAAGGCTCCCCCAGGGAGTTCAGGTGTACCCAAAGGCTTCCGCTGAGAGCACTTTTTGATGGCAGAAAGTGGCACCGTACGTGTTTTTTCGGGTCTAACTCGGGTTCAGCTTCTTGTTGCGGTTAGGGTTATGTTTAGGGTTGTTAGGAAAGAGTGAAGACGCAGAGTCCTGTTGAGTGTGGGGTTGCGTAAAGGCTCCCCCAGGGAGTTCAGGTGTACCCAAAGGCTTCCGCTGAGAGCACTTTTTGATGGCAGAAAGTGGCACCCTACGTGTTTTTTCGGGTCTAACTCGGGTTCAGCTTCTTGTTGCGGTTAGGGTTATGTTTAGGGTTGTTAGGAAAGAGTGAAGACGCAGAGTCCTGTTGAGTGTGGGGTTGCGTAAAGGCTCCCCCAGGGAGTTCAGGTGTACCCAAAGGCTTCCGCTGAGAGCACTTTTTGATGGCAGAAAGATGCACCGTACGTGTTTTTTCGGGTCTAACTCGGGTTGAGCTTCTTGTTCCTGTTAGGGTTATGTTTAGGGTTGTTAGGAAAGAGTGAAGACGCAGAGTCCTGTTGAGTGTGGGGTTGCGTAAAGGCTCCCCCAGGGAGTTCAGGTGTACCCAAAGGCTTCCGCTGAGAGCACTTTTTGATGGCAGAAAGTGGCACCGTACGTGTTTTTTCGGGTCTAACTCGGGTTGAGCTTCTTGTTGCGGTTAGGGTTATGTTTAGGGTTGTTAGGAAAGAGTGAAGACGCAGAGTCCTGTTGAGTGTGGGGTTGCGTAAAGGCTCCCCCAGGGAGTTCAGGTGTACCCAAAGGCTTCCGCTGAGAGCACTTTTTGATGGCAGAAAGTGGCACCGTACGTGTTTTTTCGGGTCTAACTCGGGTTCAGCTTCTTGTTGCGGTTAGGGTTATGTTTAGGGTTGTTAGGAAAGAGTGAAGACGCAGAGTCCTGTTGAGTGTGAGGTTGCGTAAAGGCTCCCCCAGGGAGTTCAGGTGTACCCAAAGGCTTCCGCTGAGAGCACTTTTTGATGGCAGAAAGTGGCACCGTACGTGTTTTTTCGGGTCTAACTCGGGTTCAGCTTCTTGTTGCGGTTAGGGTTATGTTTAGGGTTGTTAGGAAAGAGTGAAGACGCAGAGTCCTGTTGACTGTGCGGTTGCGTAAAGGCTCCCCCAGGGAGTTCAGGTGTACCCAAAGGCTTCCGCTGAGAGCACTTTTGGATGGCAGAAAGTGGCACCGTACGTGTTTTTTCGGGTCTAACTCGGGTTCAGCTTCTTGTTGCGGTTAGGGTTATGTTTAGGGTTGTTAGGAAAGAGTGAAGACGCAGAGTCCTGTTGAGTGTGGGGTTGCGTAAAGGCTCCCCCAGGGAGTTCAGGTGTACCCAAAGGCTTCCGCTGAGAGCACTTTTTGATGGCAGAAAGTGGCACCGTACGTGTTTTTTCGGGTCTAACTCGGGTTCAGCTTCTTGTTGCGGTTAGGGTTATGTTTAGGGTTGTTAGGAAAGAGTGAAGACGCAGAGTCCTGTTGAGTGTGGGGTTGCGTAAAGGCTCCCCCAGGGAGTTCAGGTGTACCCAAAGGCTTCCGCTGAGAGCACTTTTGGATGGCAGAAAGTGGCACCGTACGTGTTTTTTCGGGTCTAACTCGGGTTCAGCTTCTTGTTGCGGTTAGGGTTATGTTTAGGGTTGTTAGGAAAGAGTGAAGACGCAGAGTCCTGTTGAGTGTGGGGTTGCGTAAAGGCTCCCCCAGGGAGTTCAGGTGTACCCAAAGGCTTCCGCTGAGAGCACTTTTTGATGGCAGAAAGTGGCACCGTACGTGTTTTTTCGGGTCTAACTCGGGTTCAGCTTCTTGTTGCGGTTAGGGTTATGTTTAGGGTTGTTAGGAAAGAGTGAAGACGCAGAGTCCTGTTGAGTGTGGGGTTGCGTAAAGGCTCCCCCAGGGAGTTCAGGTGTACCCAAAGGCTTCCGCTGAGAGCACTTTTTGATGGCAGAAAGTGGCACCGTACGTGTTTTTTCGGGTCTAACTCGGGTTGAGCTTCTTGTTGCGGTTAGGGTTATGTTTAGGGTTGTTAGGAAAGAGTGAAGACGCAGAGTCCTGTTGAGTGTGGGGTTGCGTAAAGGCTCCCCCAGGGAGTTCAGGTGTACCCAAAGGCTTCCGCTGAG
The DNA here is from genome assembly GCF_964034855.1 of Anser brachyrhynchus. Lineage (NCBI taxonomy): Eukaryota > Metazoa > Chordata > Aves > Anseriformes > Anatidae > Anser > Anser brachyrhynchus. Next base: position 116,652 of record NW_027663659.1, on the reverse strand, counting down.
AGCACTTTTTGATGGCAGAAAGTGGCACCGTACGTGTTTTTTCGGGTCTAACTCGGGTTCAGCTTCTTGTTGCGGTTAGGGTTATGTTTAGGGTTGTTAGGAAAGAGTGAAGACGCAGAGTCCTGTTGAGTGTGGGGTTGCGTAAAGGCTCCCCCAGGGAGTTCAGGTGTACCCAAAGGCTTCCGCTGAGAGCACTTTTTGATGGCAGAAAGATGCACCGTACGTGTTTTTTCGGGTCTAACTCGGGTTGAGCTTCTTGTTCCTGTTAGGGTTATGTTTAGGGTTGTTAGGAAAGAGTGAAGACGCAGAGTCCTGTTGAGTGTGGGGTTGCGTAAAGGCTCCCCCAGGGAGTTCAGGTGTACCCAAAGGCTTCCGCTGAGAGCACTTTTTGATGGCAGAAAGTGGCACCGTACGTGTTTTTTCGGGTCTAACTCGGGTTCAGCTTCTTGTTGCGGTTAGGGTTATGTTTAGGGTTGTTAGGAAAGAGTGAAGACGCAGAGTCCTGTTGAGTGTGGGGTTGCGTAAAGGCTCCCCCAGGGAGTTCAGGTGTACCCAAAGGCTTCCGCTGAGAGCACTTTTTGATGGCAGAAAGTGGCACCGTACGTGTTTTTTCGGGTCTAACTCGGGTTCAGCTTCTTGTTGCGGTTAGGGTTATGTTTAGGGTTGTTAGGAAAGAGTGAAGACGCAGAGTCCTGTTGAGTGTGAGGTTGCGTAAAGGCTCCCCCAGGGAGTTCAGGTGTACCCAAAGGCTTCCGCTGAGAGCACTTTTGGATGGCAGAAAGTGGCACCGTACGTGTTTTTTCGGGTCTAACTCGGGTTCAGCTTCTTGTTGCGGTTAGGGTTATGTTTAGGGTTGTTAGGAAAGAGTGAAGACGCAGAGTCCTGTTGAGTGTGGGGTTGCGTAAAGGCTCCCCCAGGGAGTTCAGGTGTACCCAAAGGCTTCCGCTGAGAGCACTTTTTGATGGCAAAAAGTGGCACCGTACGTGTTTTTTCGGGTCTAACTCGGGTTCAGCTTCTTGTTGCGGTTAGGGTTATGTTTAGGGTTGTTAGGAAAGAGCGAAGACGCAGAGTCCTGTTGAGTGTGGGGTTGTGTAAAGGCTCCCCCAGGGAGTTCAGGTGTACCCAAAGGCTTCCGCTGAGAGCACTTTTTGATGGCAGAAAGTGGCACCGTACGTGTTTTTTCGGGTCTAACTCGGGTTCAGCTTCTTGTTGCGGTTAGGGTTATGTTTAGGGTTGTTAGGAAAGAGTGAAGACGCAGAGTCCTGTTGAGTGTGGGGTTGCGTAAAGGCTCCCCCAGGGAGTTCAGGTGTACCCAAAGGCTTCCGCTGAGAGCACTTTTTGATGGCAGAAAGTGGCACCGTACGTGTTTTTTCGGGTCTAAATCGGGTTCAGCTTCTTGTTGCGGTTAGGGTTATGTTTAGGGTTGTTAGGAAAGAGTGAAGACGCAGAGTCCTGTTGAGTGTGGGGTTGCGTAAAGGCTCCCCCAGGGAGTTCAGGTGTACCCAAAGGCTTCCGCTGAGAGCACTTTTTGATGGCAGAAAGTGGCACCGTACGTGTTTTTTCGGGTCTAACTCGGGTTCAGCTTCTTGTTGCGGTTAGGGTTATGTTTAGGGTTGTTAGGAAAGAGTGAAGACGCAGAGTCCTGTTGAGTG
>NW_027663659.1:92500-105000 GCF_964034855.1 Anser brachyrhynchus | reverse complement strand
AAGGCTTCCGCTGAGAGCACTTTTTGATGGCAGAAAGTGGCACCGTACGTGTTTTTTCGGGTCTAACTCGGGTTCAGCTTCTTGTTGCGGTTAGGGTTATGTTTAGGGTTGTTAGGAAAGAGTGAAGACGCAGAGTCCTGTTGAGTGTGGGGTTGCGTAAAGGCTCCCCCAGGGAGTTCAGGTGTACCCAAAGGCTTCCGCTGAGAGCACTTTTTGATGGCAGAAAGTGGCACCGTACGTGTTTTTTCGGGTCTAACTCGGGTTCAGCTTCTTGTTGCGGTTAGGGTTATGTTTAGGGTTGTTAGGAAAGAGTGAAGACGCAGAGTCCTGTTGAGTGTGGGGTTGCGTAAAGGCTCCCCCAGGGAGTTCAGGTGTACCCAAAGGCTTCCGCTGAGAGCACTTTTGGATGGCAGAAAGTGGCACCGTACGTGTTTTTTCGGGTCTAACTCGGGTTCAGCTTCTTGTTGCGGTTAGGGTTATGTTTAGGGTTGTTAGGAAAGAGTGAAGACGCAGAGTCCTGTTGAGTGTGGGGTTGCGTAAAGGCTCCCCCAGGGAGTTCAGGTGTACCCAAAGGCTTCCGCTGAGAGCACTTTTTGATGGCAGAAAGTGGCACCGTACGTGTTTTTTCGGGTCTAACTCGGGTTGAGCTTCTTGTTCCGGTTAGGCTTATGTTTAGGGTTGTTAGGAAAGAGTGAAGACGCAGAGTCCTGTTGAGTGTGGGGTTGCGTAAAGGCTCCCCCAGGGAGTTCAGGTGTTCCCAAAGGCTTCCGCTGAGAGCACTTTTGGATGGCAGAAAGTGGCACCGTACGTGTTTTTTCGGGTCTAACTCGGGTTGAGCTTCTTGTTGCGGTTAGGGTTATGTTTAGGGTTGTTAGGAAAGAGTGAAGACGCAGAGTCCTGTTGAGTGTGGGGTTGCGTAAAGGCTCCCCCAGGGAGTTCAGGTGTACCCAAAGGCTTCCGCTGAGAGCACTTTTTGATGGCAGAAAGTGGCACCGTACGTGTTTTTTCGGGTCTAACTCGGGTTCAGCTTCTTGTTGCGGTTAGGGTTATGTTTAGGGTTGTTAGGAAAGAGTGAAGACGCAGAGTCCTGTTGAGTGTGGGGTTGCGTAAAGGCTCCCCCAGGGAGTTCAGGTGTACCCAAAGGCTTCCGCTGAGAGCACTTTTTGATGGCAGAAAGTGGCACCGTACGTGTTTTTTCGGGTCTAACTCGGGTTCAGCTTCTTGTTGCGGTTAGGGTTATGTTTAGGGTTGTTAGGAAAGAGTGAAGACGCAGAGTCCTGTTGAGTGTGCGGTTGCGTAAAGGCTCCCCCAGGGAGTTCAGGTGTACCCAAAGGCTTCCGCTGAGAGCACTTTTTGATGGCAGAAAGTGGCACCGTACGTGTTTTTTCGGGTCTAACTCGGGTTCAGCTTCTTGTTGCGGTTAGGGTTATGTTTAGGGTTGTTAGGAAAGAGTGAAGACGCAGAGTCCTGTTGAGTGTGGGGTTGCGTAAAGGCTCCCCCAGGGAGTTCAGGTGTACCCAAAGGCTTCCGCTGAGAGCACTTTTTGATGGCAGAAAGTGGCACCGTACGTGTTTTTTCGGGTCTAACTCGGGTTGAGCTTCTTGTTGCGGTTAGGGTTATGTTTAGGGTTGTTAGGAAAGAGTGAAGACGCAGAGTCCTGTTGAGTGTGGGGTTGCGTAAAGGCTCCCCCAGGGAGTTCAGGTGTACCCAAAGGCTTCCGCTGAGAGCACTTTTGGATGGCAGAAAGTGGCACCGTACGTGTTTTTTCGGGTCTAACTCGGGTTCAGCTTCTTGTTGCGGTTAGGGTTATGTTTAGGGTTGTTAGGAAAGAGTGAAGACGCAGAGTCCTGTTGAGTGTGGGGTTGCGTAAAGGCTCCCCCAGGGAGTTCAGGTGTACCCAAAGGCTTCCGCTGAGAGCACTTTTTGATGGCAGAAAGTGGCACCGTACGTGTTTTTTCGGGTCTAACTCGGGTTCAGCTTCTTGTTGCGGTTAGGGTTATGTTTAGGGTTGTTAGGAAAGAGTGAAGACGCAGAGTCCTGTTGAGTGTGGGGTTGCGTAAAGGCTCCCCCAGGGAGTTCAGGTGTACCCAAAGGCTTCCGCTGAGAGCACTTTTTGATGGCAGAAAGTGGCACCGTACGTGTTTTTTCGGGTCTAACTCGGGTTCAGCTTCTTGTTGCGGTTAGGGTTATGTTTAGGGTTGTTAGGAAAGAGTGAAGACGCAGAGTCCTGTTGAGTGTGGGGTTGCGTAAAGGCTCCCCCAGGGAGTTCAGGTGTTCCCAAAGGCTTCCGCTGAGAGCACTTTTTGATGGCAGAAAGTGGCACTGTACGTGTTTTTTCGGGTCTAACTCGGGTTCAGCTTCTTGTTGCAGTTAGGGTTATGTTTAGGGTTGTTAGGAAAGAGTGAAGACGCAGAGTCCTGTTGAGTGTGGGGTTGCGTAAAGGCTCCCCCAGGGAGTTCAGGTGTACCCAAAGGCTTCCGCTGAGAGCACTTTTGGATGGCAGAAAGTGGCACCGTACGTGTTTTTTCGGGTCTAACTCGGGTTCAGCTTCTTGTTGCGGTTAGGGTTATGTTTAGGGTTGTTAGGAAAGAGTGAAGACGCAGAGTCCTGCTGAGTGTGGGGTTGCGTAAAGGCTCCCCCAGGGAGTTCAGGTGTACCCAAAGGCTTCCGCTGAGAGCACTTTTTGATGGCAGAAAGTGGCACCGTACGTGTTTTTTCGGGTCTAACTCGGGTTCAGCTTCTTGTTGCGGTTAGGGTTATGTTTAGGGTTGTTAGGAAAGAGTGAAGACGCAGAGTCCTGTTGAGTGTGGGGTTGCGTAAAGGCTCCCCCAGGGAGTTCAGGTGTACCCAAAGGCTTCCGCTGAGAGCACTTTTTGATGGCAGAAAGTGGCACCGTACGTGTTTTTTCGGGTCTAACTCGGGTTCAGCTTCTTGTTGCGGTTAGGGTTATGTTTAGGGTTGTTAGGAAAGAGTGAAGACGCAGAGTCCTGTTGAGTGTGGGGTTGCGTAAAGGCTCCCCCAGGGAGTTCAGGTGTACCCAAAGGCTTCCGCTGAGAGCACTTTTGGATGGCAGAAAGTGGCACCGTACGTGTTTTTTCGGGTCTAACTCGGGTTCAGCTTCTTGTTGCGGTTAGGGTTATGTTTAGGGTTGTTAGGAAAGAGTGAAGACGCAGAGTCCTGTTGAGTGTGGGGTTGCGTAAAGGCTCCCCCAGGGAGTTCAGGTGTACCCAAAGGCTTCCGCTGAGAGCACTTTTTGATGGCAGAAAGTGGCACCGTACGTGTTTTTTCGGGTCTAACTCGGGTTGAGCTTCTTGTTCCGGTTAGGCTTATGTTTAGGGTTGTTAGGAAAGAGTGAAGACGCAGAGTCCTGTTGAGTGTGGGGTTGCGTAAAGGCTCCCCCAGGGAGTTCAGGTGTTCCCAAAGGCTTCCGCTGAGAGCACTTTTGGATGGCAGAAAGTGGCACCGTACGTGTTTTTTCGGGTCTAACTCGGGTTGAGCTTCTTGTTGCGGTTAGGGTTATGTTTAGGGTTGTTAGGAAAGAGTGAAGACGCAGAGTCCTGTTGAGTGTGGGGTTGCGTAAAGGCTCCCCCAGGGAGTTCAGGTGTACCAAAAGGCTTCCGCTGAGAGCACTTTTTGATGGCAGAAAGTGGCACCGTACGTGTTTTTTCGGGTCTAACTCGGGTTCAGCTTCTTGTTGCGGTTAGGGTTATGTTTAGGGTTGTTAGGAAAGAGTGAAGACGCAGAGTCCTGTTGAGTGTGGGGTTGCGTAAAGGCTCCCCCAGGGAGTTCAGGTGTACCCAAAGGCTTCCGCTGAGAGCACTTTTTGATGGCAGAAAGTGGCACCGTACGTGTTTTTTCGGGTCTAACTCGGGTTCAGCTTCTTGTTGCGGTTAGGGTTATGTTTAGGGTTGTTAGGAAAGAGTGAAGACGCAGAGTCCTGTTGAGTGTGGGGTTGCGTAAAGGCTCCCCCAGGGAGTTCAGGTGTACCCAAAGGCTTCCGCTGAGAGCACTTTTTGATGGCAGAAAGTGGCACCGTACGTGTTTTTTCGGGTCTAACTCGGGTTCAGCTTCTTGTTGCGGTTAGGGTTATGTTTAGGGTTGTTAGGAAAGAGTGAAGACGCAGAGTCCTGTTGAGTGTGGGGTTGCGTAAAGGCTCCCCCAGGGAGTTCAGGTGTACCCAAAGGCTTCCGCTGAGAGCACTTTTTGATGGCAGAAAGTGGCACCGTACGTGTTTTTTCGGGTCTAACTCGGGTTGAGCTTCTTGTTGCGGTTAGGGTTATGTTTAGGGTTGTTAGGAAAGAGTGAAGACGCAGAGTCCTGTTGAGTGTGGGGTTGCGTAAAGGCTCCCCCAGGGAGTTCAGGTGTACCCAAAGGCTTCCGCTGAGAGCACTTTTTGATGGCAGAAAGTGGCACCGTACGTGTTTTTTCGGGTCTAACTCGGGTTCAGCTTCTTGTTGCGGTTAGGGTTATGTTTAGGGTTGTTAGGAAAGAGTGAAGACGCAGAGTCCTGTTGAGTGTGGGGTTGCGTAAAGGCTCCCCCAGGGAGTTCAGGTGTACCCAAAGGCTTCCGCTGAGAGCACTTTTTGATGGCAGAAAGTGGCACCGTACGTGTTTTTTCGGGTCTAACTCGGGTTCAGCTTCTTGTTGCGGTTAGGGTTATGTTTAGGGTTGTTAGGAAAGAGTGAAGACGCAGAGTCCTGTTGAGTGTGGGGTTGCGTAAAGGCTCCCCCAGGGAGTTCAGGTGTACCCAAAGGCTTCCGCTGAGAGCACTTTTGGATGGCAGAAAGTGGCACCGTACGTGTTTTTTCGGGTCTAACTCGGGTTCAGCTTCTTGTTGCGGTTAGGGTTATGTTTAGGGTTGTTAGGAAAGAGTGAAGACGCAGAGTCCTGTTGAGTGCGGGGTTGCGTAAAGGCTCCCCCAGGGAGTTCACGTGTACCCAAAGGCTTCCGCTGAGAGCACTTTTTGATGGCAGAAAGTGGCACCGTACGTGTTTTTTCGGGTCTAACTCGGGTTCAGCTTCTTGTTGCGGTTAGGGTTATGTTTAGGGTTGTTAGGAAAGAGTGAAGACGCAGAGTCCTGTTGAGTGTGGGGTTGCGTAAAGGCTCCCCCAGGGAGTTCAGGTGTACCCAAAGGCTTCCGCTGAGAGCACTTTTTGATGGCAGAAAGTGGCACCGTACGTGTTTTTTCGGGTCTAACTCGGGTTCAGCTTCTTGTTGCGGTTAGGGTTATGTTTAGGGTTGTTAGGAAAGAGTGAAGACGCAGAGTCCTGTTGAGTGTGCGGTTGCGTAAAGGCTCCCCCAGGGAGTTCAGGTGTACCCAAAGGCTTCCGCTGAGAGCACTTTTTGATGGCAGAAAGTGGCATCGTACGTGTTTTTTCGGGTCTAACTCGGGTTCAGCTTCTTGTTGCGGTTAGGGTTATGTTTAGGGTTGTTAGGAAAGAGTGAAGACGCAGAGTCCTGTTGAGTGTGGGGTTGCGTAAAGGCTCCCCCAGGGAGTTCAGGTGTACCCAAAGGCTTCCGCTGAGAGCACTTTTTGATGGCAGAAAGTGGCACCGTACGTGTTTTTTCGGGTCTAACTCGGGTTCAGCTTCTTGTTGCGGTTAGGGTTATGTTTAGGGTTGTTAGGAAAGAGTGAAGACGCAGAGTCCTGTTGAGTGTGGGGTTGCGTAAAGGCTCCCCCAGGGAGTTCAGGTGTACCCAAAGGCTTCCGCTGAGAGCACTTTTTGATGGCAGAAAGTGGCACCGTACGTGTTTTTTCGGGTCTAACTCGGGTTCAGCTTCTTGTTGCGGTTAGGGTTATGTTTAGGGTTGTTAGGAAAGAGTGAAGACGCAGAGTCCTGTTGAGTGTGGGGTTGCGTAAAGGCTCCCCCAGGGAGTTCAGGTGTACCCAAAGGCTTCCGCTGAGAGCACTTTTTGATGGCAGAAAGTGGCACCGTACGTGTTTTTTCGGGTCTAACTCGGGTTCAGCTTCTTGTTGCGGTTAGGGTTATGTTTAGGGTTGTTAGGAAAGAGCGAAGACGCAGAGTCCTGTTGAGTGTCGGGTTGCGTAAAGGCTCCCCCAGGGAGTTCAGGTGTACCCAAAGGCTTCCGCTGAGAGCACTTTTGGATGGCAGAAAGTGGCACCGTACGTGTTTTTTCGGGTCTAACTCGGGTTCAGCTTCTTGTTGCGGTTAGGGTTATGTTTAGGGTTGTTAGGAAAGAGTGAAGACGCAGAGTCCTGTTGAGTGCGGGGTTGCGTAAAGGCTCCCCCAGGGAGTTCACGTGTACCCAAAGGCTTCCGCTGAGAGCACTTTTTGATGGCAGAAAGTGGCACCGTACGTGTTTTTTCGGGTCTAACTCGGGTTCAGCTTCTTGTTGCGGTTAGGGTTATGTTTAGGGTTGTTAGGAAAGAGTGAAGACGCAGAGTCCTGTTGAGTGTGGGGTTGCGTAAAGGCTCCCCCAGGGAGTTCAGGTGTACCCAAAGGCTTCCGCTGAGAGCACTTTTTGATGGCAGAAAGTGGCACCGTACGTGTTTTTTCGGGTCTAACTCGGGTTCAGCTTCTTGTTGCGGTTAGGGTTATGTTTAGGGTTGTTAGGAAAGAGTGAAGACGCAGAGTCCTGTTGAGTGTGCGGTTGCGTAAAGGCTCCCCCAGGGAGTTCAGGTGTACCCAAAGGCTTCCGCTGAGAGCACTTTTTGATGGCAGAAAGTGGCATCGTACGTGTTTTTTCGGGTCTAACTCGGGTTCAGCTTCTTGTTGCGGTTAGGGTTATGTTTAGGGTTGTTAGGAAAGAGTGAAGACGCAGAGTCCTGTTGAGTGTGGGGTTGCGTAAAGGCTCCCCCAGGGAGTTCAGGTGTACCCAAAGGCTTCCGCTGAGAGCACTTTTTGATGGCAGAAAGTGGCACCGTACGTGTTTTTTCGGGTCTAACTCGGGTTCAGCTTCTTGTTGCGGTTAGGGTTATGTTTAGGGTTGTTAGGAAAGAGTGAAGACGCAGAGTCCTGTTGAGTGTGGGGTTGCGTAAAGGCTCCCCCAGGGAGTTCAGGTGTACCCAAAGGCTTCCGCTGAGAGCACTTTTTGATGGCAGAAAGTGGCACCGTACGTGTTTTTTCGGGTCTAACTCGGGTTGAGCTTCTTGTTGCGGTTAGGGTTATGTTTAGGGTTGTTAGGAAAGAGTGAAGACGCAGAGTCCTGTTGAGTGTGGGGTTGCGTAAAGGCTCCCCCAGGGAGTTCAGGTGTACCCAAAGGCTTCCGCTGAGAGCACTTTTTGATGGCAGAAAGTGGCACCGTACGTGTTTTTTCGGGTCTAACTCGGGTTCAGCTTCTTGTTGCGGTTAGGGTTATGTTTAGGGTTGTTAGGAAAGAGCGAAGACGCAGAGTCCTGTTGAGTGTCGGGTTGCGTAAAGGCTCCCCCAGGGAGTTCAGGTGTACCCAAAGGCTTCCGCTGAGAGCACATTTGGATGGCAGAAAGTGGCACCGTACGTGTTTTTTCGGGTCTAACTCGGGTTCAGCTTCTTGTTGCGGTTAGGGTTATGTTTAGGGTTGTTAGGAAAGAGTGAAGACGCAGAGTCCTGTTGAGTGTGGGGTTGCGTAAAGGCTCCCCCAGGGAGTTCAGGTGTACCCAAAGGCTTCCGCTGAGAGCACTTTTTGATGGCAGAAAGTGGCACCGTACGTGTTTTTTCGGGTCTAACTCGGGTTCAGCTTCTTGTTGCGGTTAGGGTTATGTTTAGGGTTGTTAGGAAAGAGTGAAGACGCAGAGTCCTGTTGAGTGTGGGGTTGCGTAAAGGCTCCCCCAGGGAGTTCAGGTGTACCCAAAGGCTTCCGCTGAGAGCACTTTTTGATGGCAGAAAGTGGCACCGTACGTGTTTTTTCGGGTCTAACTCGGGTTCAGCTTCTTGTTGCGGTTAGGGTTATGTTTAGGGTTGTTAGGAAAGAGTGAAGACGCAGAGTCCTGTTGAGTGTGGGGTTGCGTAAAGGCTCCCCCAGGGAGTTCAGGTGTACCCAAAGGCTTCCGCTGAGAGCACTTTTTGATGGCAGAAAGTGGCACCGTACGTGTTTTTTCGGGTCTAACTCGGGTTGAGCTTCTTGTTGCGGTTAGGGTTATGTTTAGGGTTGTTAGGAAAGAGTGAAGACGCAGAGTCCTGTTGAGTGTGGGGTTGCGTAAAGGCTCCCCCAGGGAGTTCAGGTGTACCCAAAGGCTTCCGCTGAGAGCACTTTTTGATGGCAGAAAGTGGCACCGTACGTGTTTTTTCGGGTCTAACTCGGGTTCAGCTTCTTGTTGCGGTTAGGGTTATGTTTAGGGTTGTTAGGAAAGAGTGAAGACGCAGAGTCCTGTTGAGTGTGGGGTTGCGTAAAGGCTCCCCCAGGGAGTTCAGGTGTACCCAAAGGCTTCCGCTGAGAGCACTTTTTGATGGCAGAAAGTGGCACCGTACGTGTTTTTTCGGGTCTAACTCGGGTTCAGCTTCTTGTTGCGGTTAGGGTTATGTTTAGGGTTGTTAGGAAAGAGTGAAGACGCAGAGTCCTGTTGAGTGTGGGGTTGCGTAAAGGCTCCCCCAGGGAGTTCAGGTGTACCCAAAGGCTTCCGCTGAGAGCACTTTTTGATGGCAGAAAGTGGCACCGTACGTGTTTTTTCGGGTCTAACTCGGGTTCAGCTTCTTGTTGCGGTTAGGGTTATGTTTAGGGTTGTTAGGAAAGAGTGAAGACGCAGAGTCCTGTTGAGTGTGGGGTTGCGTAAAGGCTCCCCCAGGGAGTTCAGGTGTACCCAAAGGCTTCCGCTGAGAGCACTTTTTGATGGCAGAAAGTGGCACCGTACGTGTTTTTTCGGGTCTAACTCGGGTTCAGCTTCTTGTTGCGGTTAGGGTTATGTTTAGGGTTGTTAGGAAAGAGCGAAGACGCAGAGTCCTGTTGAGTGTCGGGTTGCGTAAAGGCTCCCCCAGGGAGTTCAGGTGTACCCAAAGGCTTCCGCTGAGAGCACTTTTGGATGGCAGAAAGTGGCACCGTACGTGTTTTTTCGGGTCTAACTCGGGTTCAGCTTCTTGTTGCGGTTAGGGTTATGTTTAGGGTTGTTAGGAAAGAGTGAAGACGCAGAGTCCTGTTGAGTGCGGGGTTGCGTAAAGGCTCCCCCAGGGAGTTCAGGTGTACCCAAAGGCTTCCGCTGAGAGCACTTTTTGATGGCAGAAAGTGGCACCGTACGTGTATTTTCGGGTCTAACTCGGGTTCAGCTTCTTGTTGCGGTTAGGGTTATGTTTAGGGTTGTTAGGAAAGAGTGAAGACGCAGAGTCCTGTTGAGTGTGGGGTTGCGTAAAGGCTCCCCCAGGGAGTTCAGGTGTACCCAAAGGCTTCCGCTGAGAGCACTTTTTGATGGCAGAAAGTGGCACCGTACGTGTTTTTTCGGGTCTAACTCGGGTTCAGCTTCTTGTTGCGGTTAGGGTTATGTTTAGGGTTGTTAGGAAAGAGTGAAGACGCAGAGTCCTGTTGAGTGTGCGGTTGCGTAAAGGCTCCCCCAGGGAGTTCAGGTGTACCCAAAGGCTTCCGCTGAGAGCACTTTTTGATGGCAGAAAGTGGCATCGTACGTGTTTTTTCGGGTCTAACTCGGGTTCAGCTTCTTGTTGCGGTTAGGGTTATGTTTAGGGTTGTTAGGAAAGAGTGAAGACGCAGAGTCCTGTTGAGTGTGGGGTTGCGTAAAGGCTCCCCCAGGGAGTTCAGGTGTACCCAAAGGCTTCCGCTGAGAGCACTTTTGGATGGCAGAAAGTGGCACCGTACGTGTTTTTTCGGGTCTAACTCGGGTTCAGCTTCTTGTTGCGGTTAGGGTTATGTTTAGGGTTGTTAGGAAAGAGTGAAGACGCAGAGTCCTGTTGAGTGTGGGGTTGCGTAAAGGCTCCCCCAGGGAGTTCAGGTGTACCCAAAGGCTTCCGCTGAGAGCACTTTTTGATGGCAGAAAGTGGCACCGTACGTGTTTTTTCGGGTCTAACTCGGGTTGAGCTTCTTGTTGCGGTTAGGGTTATGTTTAGGGTTGTTAGGAAAGAGTGAAGACGCAGAGTCCTGTTGAGTGTGGGGTTGCGTAAAGGCTCCCCCAGGGAGTTCAGGTGTACCCAAAGGCTTCCGCTGAGAGCACTTTTTGATGGCAGAAAGTGGCACCGTACGTGTTTTTTCGGGTCTAACTCGGGTTCAGCTTCTTGTTGCGGTTAGGGTTATGTTTAGGGTTGTTAGGAAAGAGTGAAGACGCAGAGTCCTGTTGAGTGTGGGGTTGCGTAAAGGCTCCCCCAGGGAGTTCAGGTGTACCCAAAGGCTTCCGCTGAGAGCACTTTTTGATGGCAGAAAGTGGCACCGTACGTGTTTTTTCGGGTCTAACTCGGGTTCAGCTTCTTGTTGCGGTTAGGGTTATGTTTAGGGTTGTTAGGAAAGAGTGAAGACGCAGAGTCCTGTTGAGTGTGGGGTTGCGTAAAGGCTCCCCCAGGGAGTTCAGGTGTACCCAAAGGCTTCCGCTGAGAGCACTTTTTGATGGCAGAAAGTTGCACCGTACGTGTTTTTTCGGGTCTAACTCGGGTTCAGCTTCTTGTTGCGGTTAGGCTTATGTTTAGGGTTGTTAGGAAAGAGTGAAGACGCAGAGTCCTGTTGAGTGTGGGGTTGCGTAAAGGCTCCCCCAGGGAGTTCAGGTGTACCCAAAGGCTTCCGCTGAGAGCACTTTTTGATGGCAGAAAGTGGCACCGTACGTGTTTTTTCGGGTCTAACTCGGGTTCAGCTTCTTGTTGCGGTTAGGGTTATGTTTAGGGTTGTTAGGAAAGAGTGAAGACGCAGAGTCCTGTTGAGTGTGGGGTTGCGTAAAGGCTCCCCCAGGGAGTTCACGTGTACCCAAAGGCTTCCGCTGAGAGCACTTTTTGATGGCAGAAAGTGGCACCGTACGTGTTTTTTCGGGCCTAACTCGGGTTCAGCTTCTTGTTGCGGTTAGGGTTATGTTTAGGGTTGTTAGGAAAGAGTGAAGACGCAGAGTCCTGTTGAGTGTGGGGTTGCGTAAAGGCTCCCCCAGGGAGTTCAGGTGTACCCAAAGGCTTCCGCTGAGAGCACTTTTTGATGGCAGAAAGTGGCACCGTACGTGTTTTTTCGGGTCTAACTCGGGTTCAGCTTCTTGTTGCGGTTAGGGTTATGTTTAGGGTTGTTAGGAAAGAGTGAAGACGCAGTGTCCTGTTGAGTGTGGGGTTGTGTAAAGGCTCCCCCAGGGAGTTCAGGTGTACCCAAAGGCTTCCGCTGAGAGCACTTTTTGATGGCAGAAAGATGCACCGTACGTGTTTTTTCGGGTCTAACTCGGGTTGAGCTTCTTGTTCCTGTTAGGGTTATGTTTAGGGTTGTTAGGAAAGAGTGAAGACGCAGAGTCCTGTTGAGTGTGGGGTTGCGTAAAGGCTCCCCCAGGGAGTTCAGGTGTACCCAAAGGCTTCCGCTGAGAGCACTTTTTGATGGCAGAAAGTGGCACCGTACGTGTTTTTTCGGGTCTAACTCGGGTTCAGCTTCTTGTTGCGGTTAGGGTTATGTTTAGGGTTGTTAGGAAAGAGTGAAGACGCAGAGTCCTGTTGAGTGTGGGGTTGCGTAAAGGCTCCCCCAGGGAGTTCAGGTGTACCCAAAGGCTTCCGCTGAGAGCACTTTTTGATGGCAGAAAGTGGCACCGTACGTGTTTTTTCGGGTCTAACTCGGGTTCAGCTTCTTGTTGCGGTTAGGGTTATGTTTAGGGTTGTTAGGAAAGAGTGAAGACGCAGAGTCCTGTTGAGTGTGAGGTTGCGTAAAGGCTCCCCCAGGGAGTTCAGGTGTACCCAAAGGCTTCCGCTGAGAGCACTTTTTGATGGCAGAAAGTGGCACCGTACGTGTTTTTTCGGGTCTAACTCGGGTTCAGCTTCTTGTTGCGGTTAGGGTTATGTTTAGGGTTGTTAGGAAAGAGTGAAGACGCAGAGTCCTGTTGACTGTGCGGTTGCGTAAAGGCTCCCCCAGGGAGTTCAGGTGTACCCAAAGGCTTCCGCTGAGAGCACTTTTGGATGGCAGAAAGTGGCACCGTACGTGTTTTTTCGGGTCTAACTCGGGTTCAGCTTCTTGTTGCGGTTAGGGTTATGTTTAGGGTTGTTAGGAAAGAGCGAAGACGCAGAGTCCTGTTGAGTGTGGGGTTGCGTAAAGGCTCCCCCAGGGAGTTCAGGTGTACCCAAAGGCTTCCGCTGAGAGCACTTTTTGATGGCAGAAAGTGGCACCGTACGTGTTTTTTCGGGTCTAACTCGGGTTCAGCTTCTTGTTGCGGTTAGGGTTATGTTTAGGGTTGTTAGGAAAGAGTGAAGACGCAGAGTCCTGTTGAGTGTGGGGTTGCGTAAAGGCTCCCCCAGGGAGTTCAGGTGTACCCAAAGGCTTCCGCTGAGAGCACTTTTTGATGGCAGAAAGTGGCACCGTACGTGTTTTTTCGGGTCTAACTCGGGTTCAGCTTCTTGTTGCGGTTAGGGTTATGTTTAGGGTTGTTAGGAAAGAGTGAAGACGCAGAGTCCTGTTGAGTGTGG
>NW_027663659.1:55000-87500 GCF_964034855.1 Anser brachyrhynchus | reverse complement strand
TTCAGGTGTACCCAAAGGCTTCCGCTGAGAGCACTTTTTGATGGCAGAAAGTGGCACCGTACGTGTTTTTTCGGGTCTAACTCGGGTTCAGCTTCTTGTTGCGGTTAGGGTTATGTTTAGGGTTGTTAGGAAAGAGTGAAGACGCAGAGTCCTGTTGAGTGTGGGGTTGCGTAAAGGCTCCCCCAGGGAGTTCAGGTGTACCCAAAGGCTTCCGCTGAGAGCACTTTTTGATGGCAGAAAGTGGCACCGTACGTGTTTTTTCGGGTCTAACTCGGGTTCAGCTTCTTGTTGCGGTTAGGGTTATGTTTAGGGTTGTTAGGAAAGAGTGAAGACGCAGAGTCCTGTTGAGTGTGGGGTTGCGTAAAGGCTCCCCCAGGGAGTTCAGGTGTTCCCAAAGGCTTCCGCTGAGAGCACTTTTTGATGGCAGAAAGTGGCACCGTACGTGTTTTTTCGGGTCTAACTCGGGTTCAGCTTCTTGTTGCGGTTAGGGTTATGTTTAGGGTTGTTAGGAAAGAGTGAAGACGCAGAGTCCTGTTGAGTGTGGGGTTGCGTAAAGGCTCCCCCAGGGAGTTCAGGTGTACCCAAAGGCTTCCGCTGAGAGCACTTTTGGATGGCAGAAAGTGGCACCGTACGTGTTTTTTCGGGTCTAACTCGGGTTCAGCTTCTTGTTGCGGTTAGGGTTATGTTTAGGGTTGTTAGGAAAGAGTGAAGACGCAGAGTCCTGCTGAGTGTGGGGTTGCGTAAAGGCTCCCCCAGGGAGTTCAGGTGTACCCAAAGGCTTCCGCTGAGAGCACTTTTTGATGGCAGAAAGTGGCACCGTACGTGTTTTTTCGGGTCTAACTCGGGTTCAGCTTCTTGTTGCAGTTAGGGTTATGTTTAGGGTTGTTAGGAAAGAGTGAAGACGCAGAGTCCTGTTGAGTGTGGGGTTGCGTAAAGGCTCCCCCAGGGAGTTCAGGTGTACCCAAAGGCTTCCGCTGAGAGCACTTTTTGATGGCAGAAAGTGGCACCGTACGTGTTTTTTCGGGTCTAACTCGGGTTCAGCTTCTTGTTGCGGTTAGGGTTATGTTTAGGGTTGTTAGGAAAGAGTGAAGACGCAGAGTCCTGTTGAGTGTGGGGTTGCGTAAAGGCTCCCCCAGGGAGTTCAGGTGTACCCAAAGGCTTCCGCTGAGAGCACTTTTGGATGGCAGAAAGTGGCACCGTACGTGTTTTTTCGGGTCTAACTCGGGTTGAGCTTCTTGTTCCGGTTAGGCTTATGTTTAGGGTTGTTAGGAAAGAGTGAAGACGCAGAGTCCTGTTGAGTGTGGGGTTGCGTAAAGGCTCCCCCAGGGAGTTCAGGTGTTCCCAAAGGCTTCCGCTGAGAGCACTTTTTGATGGCAGAAAGTGGCACCGTACGTGTTTTTTCGGGTCTAACTCGGGTTGAGCTTCTTGTTGCGGTTAGGGTTATGTTTAGGGTTGTTAGGAAAGAGTGAAGACGCAGAGTCCTGTTGAGTGTGGGGTTGCGTAAAGGCTCCCCCAGGGAGTTCAGGTGTACCCAAAGGCTTCCGCTGAGAGCACTTTTTGATGGCAGAAAGTGGCACCGTACGTGTTTTTTCGGGTCTAACTCGGGTTCAGCTTCTTGTTGCGGTTAGGGTTATGTTTAGGGTTGTTAGGAAAGAGTGAAGACGCAGAGTCCTGTTGAGTGTGGGGTTGCGTAAAGGCTCCCCCAGGGAGTTCAGGTGTACCCAAAGGCTTCCGCTGAGAGCACTTTTTGATGGCAGAAAGTGGCACCGTACGTGTTTTTTCGGGTCTAACTCGGGTTCAGCTTCTTGTTGCGGTTAGGGTTATGTTTAGGGTTGTTAGGAAAGAGTGAAGACGCAGAGTCCTGTTGAGTGTGGGGTTGCGTAAAGGCTCCCCCAGGGAGTTCAGGTGTACCCAAAGGCTTCCGCTGAGAGCACTTTTTGATGGCAGAAAGTGGCACCGTACGTGTATTTTCGGGTCTAACTCGGGTTCAGCTTCTTGTTGCGGTTAGGGTTATGTTTAGGGTTGTTAGGAAAGAGTGAAGACGCAGAGTCCTGTTGAGTGTGGGGTTGCGTAAAGGCTCCCCCAGGGAGTTCAGGTGTACCCAAAGGCTTCCGCTGAGAGCACTTTTTGATGGCAGAAAGTGGCACCGTACGTGTTTTTTCGGGTCTAACTCGGGTTCAGCTTCTTGTTGCGGTTAGGCTTATGTTTAGGGTTGTTAGGAAAGAGTGAAGACGCAGAGTCCTGTTGAGTGTGGGGTTGCGTAAAGGCTCCCCCAGGGAGTTCAGGTGTACCCAAAGGCTTCCGCTGAGAGCACTTTTTGATGGCAGAAAGTGGCACCGTACGTGTTTTTTCGGGTCTAACTCGGGTTGAGCTTCTTGTTGCGGTTAGGGTTATGTTTAGGGTTGTTAGGAAAGAGTGAAGACGCAGAGTCCTGTTGAGTGTGGGGTTGCGTAAAGGCTCCCCCAGGGAGTTCAGGTGTACCCAAAGGCTTCCGCTGAGAGCACTTTTTGATGGCAGAAAGTGGCACCGTACGTGTTTTTTCGGGTCTAACTCGGGTTCAGCTTCTTGTTGCGGTTAGGGTTATGTTTAGGGTTGTTAGGAAAGAGTGAAGACGCAGAGTCCTGTTGAGTGCGGGGTTGCGTAAAGGCTCCCCCAGGGAGTTCACGTGTACCCAAAGGCTTCCGCTGAGAGCACTTTTTGATGGCAGAAAGTGGCACCGTACGTGTTTTTTCGGGTCTAACTCAGGTTCAGCTTCTTGTTGCGGTTAGGGTTATGTTTAGGGTTGTTAGGAAAGAGTGAAGACGCAGAGTCCTGTTGAGTGTGCGGTTGCGTAAAGGCTCCCCCAGGGAGTTCAGGTGTACCCAAAGGCTTCCGCTGAGAGCACTTTTTGATGGCAGAAAGTGGCATTGTACGTGTTTTTTCGGGTCTAACTCGGGTTCAGCTTCTTGTTGCGGTTAGGGTTATGTTTAGGGTTGTTAGGAAAGAGTGAAGACGCAGAGTCCTGTTGAGTGTGGGGTTGCGTAAAGGCTCCCCCAGGGAGTTCAGGTGTACCCAAAGGCTTCCGCTGAGAGCACTTTTTGATGGCAGAAAGTGGCACCGTACGTGTTTTTTCGGGTCTAACTCGGGTTCAGCTTCTTGTTGCGGTTAGGGTTATGTTTAGGGTTGTTAGGAAAGAGTGAAGACGCAGAGTCCTGTTGAGTGTGGGGTTGCGTAAAGGCTCCCCCAGGGAGTTCAGGTGTACCCAAAGGCTTCCGCTGAGAGCACTTTTTGATGGCAGAAAGTGGCACCGTACGTGTTTTTTCGGGTCTAACTCGGGTTCAGCTTCTTGTTGCGGTTAGGGTTATGTTTAGGGTTGTTAGGAAAGAGTGAAGACGCAGAGTCCTGTTGAGTGTGGGGTTGCGTAAAGGCTCCCCCAGGGAGTTCAGGTGTACCCAAAGGCTTCCGCTGAGAGCACTTTTTGATGGCAGAAAGTGGCACCGTACGTGTTTTTTCGGGTCTAACTCGGGTTCAGCTTCTTGTTGCGGTTAGGGTTATGTTTAGGGTTGTTAGGAAAGAGCGAAGACGCAGAGTCCTGTTGAGTGTCGGGTTGCGTAAAGGCTCCCCCAGGGAGTTCAGGTGTACCCAAAGGCTTCCGCTGAGAGCACTTTTGGATGGCAGAAAGTGGCACCGTACGTGTTTTTTCGGGTCTAACTCGGGTTCAGCTTCTTGTTGCGGTTAGGGTTATGTTTAGGGTTGTTAGGAAAGAGTGAAGACGCAGAGTCCTGTTGAGTGTGGGGTTGCGTAAAGGCTCCCCCAGGGAGTTCAGGTGTACCCAAAGGCTTCCGCTGAGAGCACTTTTTGATGGCAGAAAGTGGCACCGTACGTGTTTTTTCGGGTCTAACTCGGGTTGAGCTTCTTGTTGCGGTTAGGGTTATGTTTAGGGTTGTTAGGAAAGAGTGAAGACGCAGAGTCCTGTTGAGTGTGGGGTTGCGTAAAGGCTCCCCCAGGGAGTTCAGGTGTACCCAAAGGCTTCCGCTGAGAGCACTTTTTGATGGCAGAAAGTGGCACCGTACGTGTTTTTTCGGGTCTAACTCGGGTTCAGCTTCTTGTTGCGGTTAGGGTTATGTTTAGGGTTGTTAGGAAAGAGTGAAGACGCAGAGTCCTGTTGAGTGTGGGGTTGCGTAAAGGCTCCCCCAGGGAGTTCACGTGTACCCAAAGGCTTCCGCTGAGAGCACTTTTTGATGGCAGAAAGTGGCACCGTACGTGTTTTTTCGGCTCTAACTCGGGTTCAGCTTCTTGTTGCGGTTAGGGTTATGTTTAGGGTTGTTAGGAAAGAGTGAAGACGCAGAGTCCTGTTGAGTGTGGGGTTGCGTAAAGGCTCCCCCAGGGAGTTCAGGTGTACCCAAAGGCTTCCGCTGAGAGCACTTTTTGATGGCAGAAAGTGGCACCGTACGTGTTATTTCGGGTCTAACTCGGGTTCAGCTTCTTGTTGCGGTTAGGGTTATGTTTAGGGTTGTTAGGAAAGAGCGAAGACGCAGAGTCCTGTTGAGTGTGGGGTTGCGTAAAGGCTCCCCCAGGGAGTTCAGGTGTACCCAAAGGCTTCCGCTGAGAGCACTTTTTGATGGCAGAAAGTGGCACCGTACGTGTTTTTTCGGGTCTAACTCGGGTTCAGCTTCTTGTTGCGGTTAGGGTTATGTTTAGGGTTGTTAGGAAAGAGTGAAGACGCAGAGTCCTGTTGAGTGTGGGGTTGCGTAAAGGCTCCCCCAGGGAGTTCAGGTGTACCCAAAGGCTTCCGCTGAGAGCACTTTTTGATGGCAGAAAGTGGCACCGTACGTGTTTTTTCGGGTCTAACTCGGGTTCAGCTTCTCGTTGCGGTTAGGGTTATGTTTAGGGTTGTTAGGAAAGAGTGAAGACGCAGAGTCCTGTTGAGTGTGGGGTTGCGTAAAGGCTCCCCCAGGGAGTTCAGGTGTACCCAAAGGCTTCCGCTGAGAGCACTTTTTGATGGCAGAAAGTGGCACCGTACGTGTTTTTTCGGGTCTAACTCGGGTTCAGCTTCTCGTTGCGGTTAGGGTTATGTTTAGGGTTGTTAGGAAAGAGTGAAGACGCAGAGTCCTGTTGAGTGTGGGGTTGCGTAAAGGCTCCCCCAGGGAGTTCAGGTGTACCCAAAGGCTTCCGCTGAGAGCACTTTTTGATGGCAGAAAGTGGCACCGTACGTGTTTTTTCGGGTCTAACTCGGGTTCAGCTTCTTGTTGCGGTTAGGGTTATGTTTAGGGTTGTTAGGAAAGAGCGAAGACGCAGAGTCCTGTTGAGTGTCGGGTTGCGTAAAGGCTCCCCCAGGGAGTTCAGGTGTACCCAAAGGCTTCCGCTGAGAGCACTTTTGGATGGCAGAAAGTGGCACCGTACGTGTTTTTTCGGGTCTAACTCGGGTTCAGCTTCTTGTTGCGGTTAGGGTTATGTTTAGGGTTGTTAGGAAAGAGTGAAGACGCAGAGTCCTGTTGAGTGTGGGGTTGCGTAAAGGCTCCCCCAGGGAGTTCACGTGTACCCAAAGGCTTCCGCTGAGAGCACTTTTTGATGGCAGAAAGTGGCACCGTACGTGTTTTTTCGGGTCTAACTCGGGTTGAGCTTCTTGTTGCGGTTAGGGTTATGTTTAGGGTTGTTAGGAAAGAGTGAAGACGCAGAGTCCTGTTGAGTGTGGGGTTGCGTAAAGGCTCCCCCAGGGAGTTCAGGTGTACCCAAAGGCTTCCGCTGAGAGCACTTTTTGATGGCAGAAAGTGGCACCGTACGTGTTTTTTCGGGTCTAACTCGGGTTCAGCTTCTTGTTGCGGTTAGGGTTATGTTTAGGGTTGTTAGGAAAGAGTGAAGACGCAGAGTCCTGTTGAGTGTGGGGTTGCGTAAAGGCTCCCCCAGGGAGTTCACGTGTACCCAAAGGCTTCCGCTGAGAGCACTTTTTGATGGCAGAAAGTGGCACCGTACGTGTTTTTTCGGCTCTAACTCGGGTTCAGCTTCTTGTTGCGGTTAGGGTTATGTTTAGGGTTGTTAGGAAAGAGCGAAGACGCAGAGTCCTGTTGAGTGTGGGGTTGCGTAAAGGCTCCCCCAGGGAGTTCAGGTGTACCCAAAGGCTTCCGCTGAGAGCACTTTTTGATGGCAGAAAGTGGCACCGTACGTGTTTTTTCGGGTCTAACTCGGGTTCAGCTTCTTGTTGCGGTTAGGGTTATGTTTAGGGTTGTTAGGAAAGAGTGAAGACGCAGAGTCCTGTTGAGTGTGGGGTTGCGTAAAGGCTCCCCCAGGGAGTTCAGGTGTACCCAAAGGCTTCCGCTGAGAGCACTTTTTGATGGCAGAAAGTGGCACCGTACGTGTTTTTTCGGGTCTAACTCGGGTTCAGCTTCTTGTTGCGGTTAGGGTTATGTTTAGGGTTGTTAGGAAAGAGTGAAGACGCAGAGTCCTGTTGAGTGTGGGGTTGCGTAAAGGCTCCCCCAGGGAGTTCAGGTGTACCCAAAGGCTTCCGCTGAGAGCACTTTTTGATGGCAGAAAGTGGCACCGTACGTGTTTTTTCGGGTCTAACTCGGGTTGAGCTTCTCGTTGCGGTTAGGGTTATGTTTAGGGTTGTTAGGAAAGAGTGAAGACGCAGAGTCCTGTTGAGTGTGGGGTTGCGTAAAGGCTCCCCCAGGGAGTTCAGGTGTACCCAAAGGCTTCCGCTGAGAGCACTTTTTGATGGCAGAAAGTGGCACCGTACGTGTTTTTTCGGGTCTAACTCGGGTTCAGCTTCTTGTTGCGGTTAGGGTTATGTTTAGGGTTGTTAGGAAAGAGCGAAGACGCAGAGTCCTGTTGCGTGTCGGGTTGCGTAAAGGCTCCCCCAGGGAGTTCAGGTGTACCCAAAGGCTTCCGCTGAGAGCACTTTTGGATGGCAGAAAGTGGCACCGTACGTGTTTTTTCGGGTCTAACTCGGGTTCAGCTTCTTGTTGCGGTTAGGGTTATGTTTAGGGTTGTTAGGAAAGAGTGAAGACGCAGAGTCCTGTTGAGTGTGGGGTTGCGTAAAGGCTCCCCCAGGGAGTTCAGGTGTACCCAAAGGCTTCCGCTGAGAGCACTTTTTGATGGCAGAAAGTGGCACCGTACGTGTTTTTTCGGGTCTAACTCGGGTTGAGCTTCTTGTTGCGGTTAGGGTTATGTTTAGGGTTGTTAGGAAAGAGTGAAGACGCAGAGTCCTGTTGAGTGTGGGGTTGCGTAAAGGCTCCCCCAGGGAGTTCAGGTGTACCCAAAGGCTTCCGCTGAGAGCACTTTTTGATGGCAGAAAGTGGCACCGTACGTGTTTTTTCGGGTCTAACTCGGGTTCAGCTTCTTGTTGCGGTTAGGGTTATGTTTAGGGTTGTTAGGAAAGAGTGAAGACGCAGAGTCCTGTTGAGTGTGGGGTTGCGTAAAGGCTCCCCCAGGGAGTTCACGTGTACCCAAAGGCTTCCGCTGAGAGCACTTTTTGATGGCAGAAAGTGGCACCGTACGTGTTTTTTCGGGTCTAACTCGGGTTCAGCTTCTTGTTGCGGTTAGGGTTATGTTTAGGGTTGTTAGGAAAGAGTGAAGACGCAGAGTCCTGTTGAGTGTGGGGTTGCGTAAAGGCTCCCCCAGGGAGTTCAGGTGTACCCAAAGGCTTCCGCTGAGAGCACTTTTTGATGGCAGAAAGTGGCACCGTACGTGTTTTTTCGGGTCTAACTCGGGTTCAGCTTCTTGTTGCGGTTAGGGTTATGTTTAGGGTTGTTAGGAAAGAGCGAAGACGCAGAGTCCTGTTGAGTGTGGGGTTGCGTAAAGGCTCCCCCAGGGAGTTCAGGTGTACCCAAAGGCTTCCGCTGAGAGCACTTTTTGATGGCAGAAAGTGGCACCGTACGTGTTTTTTCGGGTCTAACTCGGGTTCAGCTTCTTGTTGCGGTTAGGGTTATGTTTAGGGTTGTTAGGAAAGAGTGAAGACGCAGAGTCCTGTTGAGTGTGGGGTTGCGTAAAGGCTCCCCCAGGGAGTTCACGTGTACCCAAAGGCTTCCGCTGAGAGCACTTTTTGATGGCAGAAAGTGGCACCGTACGTGTTTTTTCGGGTCTAACTCGGGTTCAGCTTCTTGTTGCGGTTAGGCTTATGTTTAGGGTTGTTAGGAAAGAGTGAAGACGCAGAGTCCTGTTGAGTGTGGGGTTGCGTAAAGGCTCCCCCAGGGAGTTCAGGTGTACCCAAAGGCTTCCGCTGAGAGCACTTTTTGATGGCAGAAAGTGGCACCGTACGTGTTTTTTCGGGTCTAACTCGGGTTGAGCTTCTTGTTGCGGTTAGGGTTATGTTTAGGGTTGTTAGGAAAGAGTGAAGACGCAGAGTCCTGTTGAGTGTGGGGTTGCGTAAAGGCTCCCCCAGGGAGTTCAGGTGTACCCAAAGGCTTCCGCTGAGAGCACTTTTTGATGGCAGAAAGTGGCACCGTACGTGTTTTTTCGGGTCTAACTCGGGTTGAGCTTCTTGTTGCGGTTAGGGTTATGTTTAGGTTTGTTAGGAAAGAGTGAAGACGCAGAGTCCTGTTGAGTGTGGGGTTGCGTAAAGGCTCCCCCAGGGAGTTCAGGTGTACCCAAAGGCTTCCGCTGAGAGCACTTTTTGATGGCAGAAAGTGGCACCGTACGTGTTTTTTCGGGTCTAACTCGGGTTGAGCTTCTTGTTGCGGTTAGGGTTATGTTTAGGGTTGTTAGGAAAGAGCGAAGACGCAGAGTCCTGTTGAGTGTGGGGTTGCGTAAAGGCTCCCCCAGGGAGTTCAGGTGTACCCAAAGGCTTCCGCTGAGAGCACTTTTTGATGGCAGAAAGTGGCACCGTACGTGTTTTTTCGGGTCTAACTCGGGTTGAGCTTCTTGTTGCGGTTAGGGTTATGTTTAGGGTTGTTAGGAAAGAGTGAAGACGCAGAGTCCTGTTGAGTGTGGGGTTGCGTAAAGGCTCCCCCAGGGAGTTCAGGTGTACCCAAAGGCTTCCGCTGAGAGCACTTTTGGATGGCAGAAAGTGGCACCGTACGTGTTTTTTCGGGTCTAACTCGGGTTCAGCTTCTTGTTGCGGTTAGGGTTATGTTTAGGGTTGTTAGGAAAGAGTGAAGACGCAGAGTCCTGTTGAGTGTGGGGTTGCGTAAAGGCTCCCCCAGGGAGTTCAGGTGTACCCAAAGGCTTCCGCTGAGAGCACTTTTTGATGGCAGAAAGTGGCACCGTACGTGTTTTTTCGGGTCTAACTCGGGTTCAGCTTCTTGTTGCGGTTAGGGTTATGTTTAGGGTTGTTAGGAAAGAGTGAAGACGCAGAGTCCTGTTGAGTGTGGGGTTGCGTAAAGGCTCCCCCAGGGAGTTCAGGTGTACCCAAAGGCTTCCGCTGAGAGCACTTTTTGATGGCAGAAAGTGGCACCGTACGTGTTTTTTCGGGTCTAACTCGGGTTCAGCTTCTTGTTGCGGTTAGGGTTATGTTTAGGGTTGTTAGGAAAGAGTGAAGACACAGAGTCCTGTTGAGTGTGGGGTTGCGTAAAGGCTTCCCCAGGGAGTTCAGGTGTACCCAAAGGCTTCCGCTGAGAGCACTTTTTGATGGCAGAAAGTGGCACCGTACGTGTTTTTTCGGGTCTAACTCGGGTTCAGCTTCTTGTTGCGGTTAGGGTTATGTTTAGGGTTGTTAGGAAAGAGTGAAGACGCAGAGTCCTGTTGAGTGTGCGGTTGCGTAAAGGCTCCCCCAGGGAGTTCAGGTGTACCCAAAGGCTTCCGCTGAGAGCACTTTTTGATGGCAGAAAGTGGCACCGTACGTGTTTTTTCGGGTCTAACTCGGGTTCAGCTTCTTGTTGCGGTTAGGGTTATGTTTAGGGTTGTTAGGAAAGAGTGAAGACGCAGAGTCCTGTTGAGTGTGGGGTTGCGTAAAGGCTCCCCCAGGGAGTTCAGGTGTACCCAAAGGCTTCCGCTGAGAGCACTTTTTGATGGCAGAAAGTGGCACCGTACGTGTTTTTTCGGGTCTAACTCGGGTTCAGCTTCTTGTTGCGGTTAGGGTTATGTTTAGGGTTGTTAGGAAAGAGTGAAGACGCAGAGTCCTGTTGAGTGTGGGGTTGCGTAAAGGCTCCCCCAGGGAGTTCAGGTGTACCCAAAGGCTTCCGCTGAGAGCACTTTTTGATGGCAGAAAGTGGCACCGTACGTGTTTTTTCGGGTCTAACTCGGGTTCAGCTTCTTGTTGCGGTTAGGGTTATGTTTAGGGTTGTTAGGAAAGAGTGAAGACGCAGAGTCCTGTTGAGTGTGGGGTTGCGTAAAGGCTCCCTCAGGGAGTTCAGGTGTACCCAAAGGCTTCCGCTGAGAGCACTTTTGGATGGCAGAAAGTGGCACCGTACGTGTTTTTTCGGGTCTAACTCGGGTTCAGCTTCTTGTTGCGGTTAGGGTTATGTTTAGGGTTGTTAGGAAAGAGTGAAGACGCAGAGTCCTGTTGAGTGCGGGGTTGCGTAAAGGCTCCCCCAGGGAGTTCACGTGTACCCAAAGGCTTCCGCTGAGAGCACTTTTTGATGGCAGAAAGTGGCACCGTACGTGTTTTTTCGGGTCTAACTCGGGTTGAGCTTCTTGTTCCTGTTAGGGTTATGTTTAGGGTTGTTAGGAAAGAGCGAAGACGCAGAGTCCTGTTGAGTGTGGGGTTGCGTAAAGGCTCCCCCAGGGAGTTCAGGTGTACCCAAAGGCTTCCGCTGAGAGCACTTTTTGATGGCAGAAAGTGGCACCGTACGTGTTTTTTCGGGTCTAACTCGGGTTCAGCTTCTTGTTGCGGTTAGGGTTATGTTTAGGGTTGTTAGGAAAGAGTGAAGACGCAGAGTCCTGTTGAGTGTGGGGTTGCGTAAAGGCTCCCCCAGGGAGTTCAGGTGTACCCAAAGGCTTCCGCTGAGAGCACTTTTTGATGGCAGAAAGTGGCACCGTACGTGTTTTTTCGGGTCTAACTCGGGTTCAGCTTCTTGTTGCGGTTAGGGTTATGTTTAGGGTTGTTAGGAAAGAGTGAAGACGCAGAGTCCTGTTGAGTGTGGGGTTGCGTAAAGGCTCCCCCAGGGAGTTCAGGTGTACCCAAAGGCTTCCGCTGAGAGCACTTTTTGATGGCAGAAAGTGGCACCGTACGTGTTTTTTCGGGTCTAACTCGGGTTCAGCTTCTTGTTGCGGTTAGGGTTATGTTTAGGGTTGTTAGGAAAGAGTGAAGACGCAGAGTCCTGTTGAGTGCGGGGTTGCGTAAAGGCTCCCCCAGGGAGTTCAGGTGTACCCAAAGGCTTCCGCTGAGAGCACTTTTTGATGGCAGAAAGTGGCACCGTACGTGTTTTTTCGGGTCTAACTCGGGTTCAGCTTCTTGTTGCGGTTAGGGTTATGTTTAGGGTTGTTAGGAAAGAGTGAAGACGCAGAGTCCTGTTGAGTGTGGGGTTGCGTAAAGGCTCCCCCAGGGAGTTCAGGTGTACCCAAAGGCTTCCGCTGAGAGCACTTTTTGATTGCAGAAAGTGGCACCGTACGTGTTTTTTCGGGTCTAACTCGGGTTCAGCTTCTTGTTGCGGTTAGGGTTATGTTTAGGGTTGTTAGGAAAGAGTGAAGACGCAGAGTCCTGTTGAGTGTGGGGTTGCGTAAAGGCTCCCCCAGGGAGTTCAGGTGTACCCAAAGGCTTCCGCTGAGAGCACTTTTTGATGGCAGAAAGTGGCATCGTACGTGTTTTTTCGGGTCTAACTCGGGTTCAGCTTCTTGTTGCGGTTAGGGTTATGTTTAGGGTTGTTAGGAAAGAGTGAAGACGCAGAGTCCTGTTGAGTGTGGGGTTGCGTAAAGGCTCCCCCAGGGAGTTCAGGTGTACCCAAAGGCTTCCGCTGAGAGCACTTTTGGATGGCAGAAAGTGGCACCGTACGTGTTTTTTCGGGTCTAACTCGGGTTCAGCTTCTTGTTGCGGTTAGGGTTATGTTTAGGGTTGTTAGGAAAGAGTGAAGACGCAGAGTCCTGTTGAGTGTGGGGTTGCGTAAAGGCTCCCCCAGGGAGTTCAGGTGTACCCAAAGGCTTCCGCTGAGAGCACTTTTTGATGGCAGAAAGTGGCACCGTACGTGTTTTTTCGGGTCTAACTCGGGTTCTGCTTCTTGTTGCGGTTAGGGTTATGTTTAGGGTTGTTAGGAAAGAGTGAAGACGCAGAGTCCTGTTGAGTGTGGGGTTGCGTAAAGGCTCCCCCAGGGAGTTCAGGTGTACCCAAAGGCTTCCGCTGAGAGCACTTTTTGATGGCAGAAAGTGGCACCGTACGTGTTTTTTCGGGTCTAACTCGGGTTCAGCTTCTTGTTGCGGTTAGGGTTATGTTTAGGGTTGTTAGGAAAGAGCGAAGACGCAGAGTCCTGTTGAGTGTGGGGTTGCGTAAAGGCTCCCCCAGGGAGTTCAGGTGTACCCAAAGGCTTCCGCTGAGAGCACTTTTGGATGGCAGAAAGTGGCACCGTACGTGTTTTTTCGGGTCTAACTCGGGTTCAGCTTCTTGTTGCGGTTAGGGTTATGTTAGGGTTGTTAGGAAAGAGTGAAGACGCAGAGTCCTGTTGAGTGTGCGGTTGCGTAAAGGCTCCCCCAGGGAGTTCAGGTGTACCCAAAGGCTTCCGCTGAGAGCACTTTTTGATGGCAGAAAGTGGCACCGTACGTGTTTTTTCGGGTCTAACTCGGGTTGAGCTTCTTGTTGCGGTTAGGGTTATGTTTAGGGTTGTTAGGAAAGAGTGAAGACGCAGAGTCCTGTTGAGTGTGGGGTTGCGTAAAGGCTCCCCCAGGGAGTTCAGGTGTACCCAAAGGCTTCCGCTGAGAGCACTTTTTGATGGCAGAAAGTGGCACCGTACGTGTTTTTTCGGGTCTAACTCGGGTTGAGCTTCTTGTTGTGGTTAGGCTTATGTTTAGGGTTGTTAGGAAAGAGTGAAGACGCAGAGTCCTGTTGAGTGTGGGGTTGCGTAAAGGCTCCCCCAGGGAGTTCAGGTGTACCCAAAGGCTTCCGCTGAGAGCACTTTTTGATGGCAGAAAGTGGCACCGTACGTGTTTTTTCGGGTCTAACTCGGGTTCAGCTTCTTGTTGCGGTTAGGGTTATGTTTAGGGTTGTTAGGAAAGAGTGAAGACGCAGAGTCCTGTTGAGTGTGGGGTTGCGTAAAGGCTCCCCCAGGGAGTTCAGGTGTACCCAAAGGCTTCCGCTGAGAGCACTTTTGGATGGCAGAAAGTGGCACCGTACGTGTTTTTTCGGGTCTAACTCGGGTTGAGCTTCTTGTTGCGGTTAGGGTTATGTTTAGGGTTGTTAGGAAAGAGTGAAGACGCAGAGTCCTGTTGAGTGTGGGGTTGCGTAAAGGCTCCCCCAGGGAGTTCAGGTGTACCCAAAGGCTTCCGCTGAGAGCACTTTTTGATGGCAGAAAGTGGCACCGTACGTGTTTTTTCGGGTCTAACTCGGGTTGAGCTTCTTGTTGCGGTTAGGGTTATGTTTAGGGTTGTTAGGAAAGAGTGAAGACGCAGAGTCCTGTTGAGTGTGGGGTTGCGTAAAGGCTCCCCCAGGGAGTTCAGGTGTACCCAAAGGCTTCCGCTGAGAGCACTTTTTGATGGCAGAAAGTGGCACCGTACGTGTTTTTTCGGGTCTAACTCGGGTTGAGCTTCTTGTTGCGGTTAGGGTTATGTTTAGGGTTGTTAGGAAAGAGCGAAGACGCAGAGTCCTGTTGAGTGCGGGGTTGCGTAAAGGCTCCCCCAGGGAGTTCAGGTGTACCCAAAGGCTTCCGCTGAGAGCACTTTTTGATGGCAGAAAGTGGCACCGTACGTGTTTTTTCGGGTCTAACTCGGGTTCAGCTTCTTGTTGCGGTTAGGGTTATGTTTAGGGTTGTTAGGAAAGAGTGAAGACGCAGAGTCCTGTTGAGTGTGGGGTTGCGTAAAGGCTCCCCCAGGGAGTTCAGGTGTACCCAAAGGCTTCCGCTGAGAGCACTTTTGGATGGCAGAAAGTGGCACCGTACGTGTTTTTTCGGGTCTAACTCGGGTTCAGCTTCTTGTTGCGGTTAGGGTTATGTTTAGGGTTGTTAGGAAAGAGTGAAGACGCAGAGTCCTGTTGAGTGTGGGGTTGCGTAAAGGCTCCCCCAGGGAGTTCAGGTGTACCCAAAGGCTTCCGCTGAGAGCACTTTTTGATGGCAGAAAGTGGCACCGTACGTGTTTTTTCGGGTCTAACTCGGGTTCAGCTTCTTGTTCCGGTTAGGCTTATGTTTAGGGTTGTTAGGAAAGAGTGAAGACGCAGAGTCCTGTTGAGTGCGGGGTTGCGTAAAGGCTCCCCCAGGGAGTTCAGGTGTACCCAAAGGCTTCCGCTGAGAGCACTTTTTGATGGCAGAAAGTGGCACCGTACGTGTTTTTTCGGGTCTAACTCGGGTTCAGCTTCTTGTTGCGGTTAGGGTTATGTTTAGGGTTGTTAGGAAAGAGTGAAGACGCAGAGTCCTGTTGAGTGTGGGGTTGCGTAAAGGCTCCCCCAGGGAGTTCAGGTGTACCCAAAGGCTTCCGCTGAGAGCACTTTTTGATGGCAGAAAGTGGCACCGTACGTGTTTTTTCGGGTCTAACTCGGGTTCAGCTTCTTGTTGCGGTTAGGGTTATGTTTAGGGTTGTTAGGAAAGAGTGAAGACGCAGAGTCCTGTTGACTGTGCGGTTGCGTAAAGGCTCCCCCAGGGAGTTCAGGTGTACCCAAAGGCTTCCGCTGAGAGCACTTTTTGATGGCAGAAAGTGGCACCGTACGTGTTTTTTCGGGTCTAACTCGGGTTCAGCTTCTTGTTGCGGTTAGGGTTATGTTTAGGGTTGTTAGGAAAGAGTGAAGACGCAGAGTCCTGTTGAGTGTGGGGTTGCATAAAGGCTCCCCCAGGGAGTTCACGTGTACCCAAAGGCTTCCGCTGAGAGCACTTTTTGATGGCAGAAAGTGGCACCGTACGTGTTTTTTCGGGTCTAACTCGGGTTCAGCTTCTTGTTGCGGTTAGGGTTATGTTTAGGGTTGTTAGGAAAGAGTGAAGACGCAGAGTCCTGTTGAGTGTGGGGTTGCGTAAAGGCTCCCCCAGGGAGTTCAGGTGTACCCAAAGGCTTCCGCTGAGAGCACTTTTTGATGGCAGAAAGTGGCACCGTACGTGTTTTTTCGGGTCTAACTCGGGTTCAGCTTCTTGTTGCGGTTAGGGTTATGTTTAGGGTTTTTAGGAAAGAGTGAAGACGCAGAGTCCTGTTGAGTGTGGGGTTGCGTAAAGGCTCCCCCAGGGAGTTCAGGTGTACCCAAAGGCTTCCGCTGAGAGCACTTTTTGATGGCAGAAAGTGGCACCGTACGTGTTTTTTCGGGTCTAACTCGGGTTCAGCTTCTTGTTCCGGTTAGGCTTATGTTTAGGGTTGTTAGGAAAGAGTGAAGACGCAGAGTCCTGTTGAGTGCGGGGTTGCGTAAAGGCTCCCCCAGGGAGTTCAGGTGTACCCAAAGGCTTCCGCTGAGAGCACTTTTTGATGGCAGAAAGTGGCACCGTACGTGTTTTTTCGGGTCTAACTCGGGTTCAGCTTCTTGTTGCGGTTAGGGTTATGTTTAGGGTTGTTAGGAAAGAGTGAAGACGCAGAGTCCTGTTGAGTGTGGGGTTGCGTAAAGGCTCCCCCAGGGAGTTCAGGTGTACCCAAAGGCTTCCGCTGAGAGCACTTTTTGATGGCAGAAAGTGGCACCGTACGTGTTTTTTCGGGTCTAACTCGGGTTCAGCTTCTTGTTGCGGTTAGGGTTATGTTTAGGGTTGTTAGGAAAGAGTGAAGACGCAGAGTCCTGTTGACTGTGCGGTTGCGTAAAGGCTCCCCCAGGGAGTTCAGGTGTACCCAAAGGCTTCCGCTGAGAGCACTTTTTGATGGCAGAAAGTGGCACCGTACGTGTTTTTTCGGGTCTAACTCGGGTTCAGCTTCTTGTTGCGGTTAGGGTTATGTTTAGGGTTGTTAGGAAAGAGTGAAGACGCAGAGTCCTGTTGAGTGTGGGGTTGCATAAAGGCTCCCCCAGGGAGTTCACGTGTACCCAAAGGCTTCCGCTGAGAGCACTTTTGGATGGCAGAAAGTGGCACCGTACGTGTTTTTTCGGGTCTAACTCGGGTTCAGCTTCTTGTTGCGGTTAGGGTTATGTTTAGGGTTGTTAGGAAAGAGTGAAGACGCAGAGTCCTGTTGAGTGTGGGGTTGCGTAAAGGCTCCCCCAGGGAGTTCAGGTGTACCCAAAGGCTTCCGCTGAGAGCACTTTTTGATGGCAGAAAGTGGCACCGTACGTGTTTTTTCGGGTCTAACTCGGGTTCAGCTTCTTGTTGCGGTTAGGGTTATGTTTAGGGTTGTTAGGAAAGAGTGAAGACGCAGAGTCCTGTTGAGTGTGGGGTTGCGTAAAGGCTCCCCCAGGGAGTTCAGGTGTACCCAAAGGCTTCCGCTGAGAGCACTTTTTGATGGCAGAAAGTGGCACCGTACGTGTTTTTTCGGGTCTAACTCGGGTTGAGCTTCTTGTTGCGGTTAGGGTTATGTTTAGGGTTGTTAGGAAAGAGCGAAGACGCAGAGTCCTGTTGAGTGTGGGGTTGCGTAAAGGCTCCCCCAGGGAGTTCAGGTGTACCCAAAGGCTTCCGCTGAGAGCACTTTTTGATGGCAGAAAGTGGCACCGTACGTGTTTTTTCGGGTCTAACTCGGGTTCAGCTTCTTGTTGCGGTTAGGGTTATGTTTAGGGTTGTTAGGAAAGAGTGAAGACGCAGAGTCCTGTTGAGTGTGGGGTTGCGTAAAGGCTCCCCCAGGGAGTTCAGGTGTACCCAAAGGCTTCCGCTGAGAGCACTTTTTGATGGCAGAAAGTGGCACCGTACGTGTTTTTTCGGGTCTAACTCGGGTTCAGCTTCTTGTTGCGGTTAGGGTTATGTTTAGGGTTGTTAGGAAAGAGTGAAGACGCAGAGTCCTGTTGAGTGTGGGGTTGCGTAAAGGCTCCCCCAGGGAGTTCAGGTGTACCCAAAGGCTTCCGCTGAGAGCACTTTTTGATGGCAGAAAGTGGCACCGTACGTGTTTTTTCGGGTCTAACTCGGGTTCAGCTTCTTGTTGCGGTTAGGGTTATGTTTAGGGTTGTTAGGAAAGAGTGAAGACGCAGAGTCCTGTTGAGTGCGGGGTTGCGTAAAGGCTCCCCCAGGGAGTTCAGGTGTACCCAAAGGCTTCCGCTGAGAGCACTTTTTGATGGCAGAAAGTGGCACCGTACGTGTTTTTTCGGGTCTAACTCGGGTTGAGCTTCTTGTTGCGGTTAGGGTTATGTTTAGGGTTGTTAGGAAAGAGTGAAGACGCAGAGTCCTGTTGAGTGCGGGGTTGCGTAAAGGCTCCCCCAGGGAGTTCAGGTGTACCCAAAGGCTTCCGCTGAGAGCACTTTTTGATGGCAGAAAGTGGCACCGTACGTGTTTTTTCGGGTCTAACTCGGGTTCAGCTTCTTGTTGCGGTTAGGGTTATGTTTAGGGTTGTTAGGAAAGAGTGAAGACGCAGAGTCCTGTTGAGTGTGGGGTTGCGTAAAGGCTCCCCCAGGGAGTTCAGGTGTACCCAAAGGCTTCCGCTGAGAGCACTTTTTGATGGCAGAAAGTGGCATCGTACGTGTTTTTTCGGGTCTAACTCGGGTTGAGCTTCTTGTTGCGGTTAGGGTTATGTTTAGGGTTGTTAGGAAAGAGTGAAGACGCAGAGTCCTGTTGAGTGTGGGGTTGCGTAAAGGCTCCCCCAGGGAGTTCAGGTGTACCCAAAGGCTTCCGCTGAGAGCACTTTTTGATGGCAGAAAGTGGCACCGTACGTGTTTTTTCGGGTCTAACTCGGGTTCAGCTTCTTGTTGCGGTTAGGGTTATGTTTAGGGTTGTTAGGAAAGAGTGAAGACGCAGAGTCCTGTTGAGTGTGGGGTTGCGTAAAGGCTCCCCCAGGGAGTTCAGGTGTACCCAAAGGCTTCCGCTGAGAGCACTTTTTGATGGCAGAAAGTGGCACCGTACGTGTTTTTTCGGGTCTAACTCGGGTTCAGCTTCTTGTTGCGGTTAGGGTTATGTTTAGGGTTGTTAGGAAAGAGTGAAGACGCAGAGTCCTGTTGAGTGTGGGGTTGCGTAAAGGCTCCCCCAGGGAGTTCAGGTGTACCCAAAGGCTTCCGCTGAGAGCACTTTTGGATGGCAGAAAGTGGCACCGTACGTGTTTTTTCGGGTCTAACTCGGGTTCAGCTTCTTGTTGCGGTTAGGGTTATGTTTAGGGTTGTTAGGAAAGAGCGAAGACGCAGAGTCCTGTTGAGTGTGGGGTTGCGTAAAGGCTCCCCCAGGGAGTTCAGGTGTACCCAAAGGCTTCCGCTGAGAGCACTTTTGGATGGCAGAAAGTGGCACCGTACGTGTTTTTTCGGGTCTAACTCGGGTTCAGCTTCTTGTTGCGGTTAGGGTTATGTTAGGGTTGTTAGGAAAGAGTGAAGACGCAGAGTCCTGTTGAGTGTGGGGTTGCGTAAAGGCTCCCCCAGGGAGTTCAGGTGTACCCAAAGGCTTCCGCTGAGAGCACTTTTTGATGGCAGAAAGTGGCACCGTACGTGTTTTTTCGGGTCTAACTCGGGTTGAGCTTCTTGTTGCGGTTAGGGTTATGTTTAGGGTTGTTAGGAAAGAGTGAAGACGCAGAGTCCTGTTGAGTGTGGGGTTGCGTAAAGGCTCCCCCAGGGAGTTCAGGTGTACCCAAAGGCTTCCGCTGAGAGCACTTTTGGATGGCAGAAAGTGGCACCGTACGTGTTTTTTCGGGTCTAACTCGGGTTCAGCTTCTTGTTGCGGTTAGGGTTATGTTTAGGGTTGTTAGGAAAGAGTGAAGACGCAGAGTCCTGTTGAGTGTGGGGTTGCGTAAAGGCTCCCCCAGGGAGTTCAGGTGTACCCAAAGGCTTCCGCTGAGAGCACTTTTGGATGGCAGAAAGTGGCACCGTACGTGTTTTTTCGGGTCTAACTCGGGTTCAGCTTCTTGTTGCGGTTAGGGTTATGTTTAGGGTTGTTAGGAAAGAGTGAAGACGCAGAGTCCTGTTGAGTGTGGGGTTGCGTAAAGGCTCCCCCAGGGAGTTCAGGTGTACCCAAAGGCTTCCGCTGAGAGCACTTTTTGATGGCAGAAAGTGGCACCGTACGTGTTTTTTCGGGTCTAACTCGGGTTCAGCTTCTTGTTGCGGTTAGGCTTATGTTTAGGGTTGTTAGGAAAGAGTGAAGACGCAGAGTCCTGTTGAGTGTGCGGTTGCGTAAAGGCTCCCCCAGGGAGTTCAGGTGTACCCAAAGGCTTCCGCTGAGAGCACTTTTTGATGGCAGAAAGTGGCATCGTACGTGTTTTTTCGGGTCTAACTCGGGTTCAGCTTCTTGTTGCGGTTAGGGTTATGTTTAGGGTTGTTAGGAAAGAGTGAAGACGCAGAGTCCTGTTGAGTGTGGGGTTGCGTAAAGGCTCCCCCAGGGAGTTCAGGTGTACCCAAAGGCTTCCGCTGAGAGCACTTTTTGATGGCAGAAAGTGGCACCGTACGTGTTTTTTCGGGTCTAACTCGGGTTCAGCTTCTTGTTGCGGTTAGGGTTATGTTTAGGGTTGTTAGGAAAGAGTGAAGACGCAGAGTCCTGTTGAGTGTGGGGTTGCGTAAAGGCTCCCCCAGGGAGTTCAGGTGTACCCAAAGGCTTCCGCTGAGAGCACTTTTTGATGGCAGAAAGTGGCATCGTACGTGTTTTTTCGGGTCTAACTCGGGTTCAGCTTCTTGTTGCGGTTAGGGTTATGTTTAGGGTTGTTAGGAAAGAGTGAAGACGCAGAGTCCTGTTGAGTGTGGGGTTGCGTAAAGGCTCCCCCAGGGAGTTCAGGTGTACCCAAAGGCTTCCGCTGAGAGCACTTTTTGATGGCAGAAAGTGGCACCGTACGTGTTTTTTCGGGTCTAACTCGGGTTCAGCTTCTTGTTGCGGTTAGGGTTATGTTTAGGGTTGTTAGGAAAGAGTGAAGACGCAGAGTCCTGTTGAGTGTGGGGTTGCGTAAAGGCTCCCCCAGGGAGTTCAGGTGTACCCAAAGGCTTCCGCTGAGAGCACTTTTTGATGGCAGAAAGTGGCACCGTACGTGTTTTTTCGGGTCTAACTCGGGTTCAGCTTCTTGTTGCGGTTAGGGTTATGTTTAGGGTTGTTAGGAAAGAGTGAAGACGCAGAGTCCTGTTGAGTGTGGGGTTGCGTAAAGGCTCCCCCAGGGAGTTCACGTGTACCCAAAGGCTTCCGCTGAGAGCACTTTTTGATGGCAGAAAGTGGCACCGTACGTGTTTTTTCGGGTCTAACTCGGGTTGAGCTTCTTGTTGCGGTTAGGGTTATGTTTAGGGTTGTTAGGAAAGAGCGAAGACGCAGAGTCCTGTTGAGTGTGGGGTTGCGTAAAGGCTCCCCCAGGGAGTTCAGGTGTACCCAAAGGCTTCCGCTGAGAGCACTTTTGGATGGCAGAAAGTGGCACCGTACGTGTTTTTTCGGGTCTAACTCGGGTTCAGCTTCTTGTTGCGGTTAGGGTTATGTTTAGGGTTGTTAGGAAAGAGTGAAGACGCAGAGTCCTGTTGAGTGTGGGGTTGCGTAAAGGCTCCCCCAGGGAGTTCAGGTGTACCCAAAGGCTTCCGCTGAGAGCACTTTTGGATGGCAGAAAGTGGCACCGTACGTGTTTTTTCGGGTCTAACTCGGGTTCAGCTTCTTGTTGCGGTTAGGGTTATGTTTAGGGTTGTTAGGAAAGAGTGAAGACGCAGAGTCCTGTTGAGTGTGGGGTTGCGTAAAGGCTCCCCCAGGGAGTTCAGGTGTACCCAAAGGCTTCCGCTGAGAGCACTTTTTGATGGCAGAAAGTGGCACCGTACGTGTTTTTTCGGGTCTAACTCGGGTTGAGCTTCTTGTTGCGGTTAGGGTTATGTTTAGGGTTGTTAGGAAAGAGTGAAGACGCAGAGTCCTGTTGAGTGTGGGGTTGCGTAAAGGCTCCCCCAGGGAGTTCACGTGTACCCAAAGGCTTCCGCTGAGAGCACTTTTTGATGGCAGAAAGTGGCACCGTACGTGTTTTTTCGGCTCTAACTCGGGTTCAGCTTCTTGTTGCGGTTAGGGTTATGTTTAGGGTTGTTAGGAAAGAGTGAAGACGCAGAGTCCTGTTGAGTGTGGGGTTGCGTAAAGGCTCCCCCAGGGAGTTCACATGTACCCAAAGGCTTCCGCTGAGAGCACTTTTTGATGGCAGAAAGTGGCACCGTACGTGTTTTTTCGGGTCTAACTCGGGTTCAGCTTCTTGTTGCGGTTAGGGTTATGTTTAGGGTTGTTAGGAAAGAGTGAAGACGCAGAGTCCTGTTGAGTGTGGGGTTGCGTAAAGGCTCCCCCAGGGAGTTCAGGTGTACCCAAAGGCTTCCGCTGAGAGCACTTTTGGATGGCAGAAAGTGGCACCGTACGTGTTTTTTCGGGTCTAACTCGGGTTGAGCTTCTTGTTGCGGTTAGGGTTATGTTTAGGGTTGTTAGGAAAGAGTGAAGACGCAGAGTCCTGTTGAGTGTGGGGTTGCGTAAAGGCTCCCCCAGGGAGTTCAGGTGTACCCAAAGGCTTCCGCTGAGAGCACTTTTTGATGGCAGAAAGTGGCACCGTACGTGTTTTTTCGGGTCTAACTCGGGTTGAGCTTCTTGTTGCGGTTAGGGTTATGTTTAGGGTTGTTAGGAAAGAGCGAAGACGCAGAGTCCTGTTGAGTGTGGGGTTGCGTAAAGGCTCCCCCAGGGAGTTCAGGTGTACCCAAAGGCTTCCGCTGAGAGCACTTTTTGATGGCAGAAAGTGGCACCGTACGTGTTTTTTCGGGTCTAACTCGGGTTGAGCTTCTTGTTGCGGTTAGGGTTATGTTTAGGGTTGTTAGGAAAGAGTGAAGACGCAGAGTCCTGTTGAGTGTGGGGTTGCGTAAAGGCTCCCCCAGGGAGTTCAGGTGTACCCAAAGGCTTCCGCTGAGAGCACTTTTGGATGGCAGAAAGTGGCACCGTACGTGTTTTTTCGGGTCTAACTCGGGTTCAGCTTCTTGTTGCGGTTAGGGTTATGTTTAGGGTTGTTAGGAAAGAGTGAAGACGCAGAGTCCTGTTGAGTGTGGGGTTGCGTAAAGGCTCCCCCAGGGAGTTCAGGTGTACCCAAAGGCTTCCGCTGAGAGCACTTTTTGATGGCAGAAAGTGGCACCGTACGTGTTTTTTCGGGTCTAACTCGGGTTCAGCTTCTTGTTGCGGTTAGGCTTATGTTTAGGGTTGTTAGGAAAGAGTGAAGACGCAGAGTCCTGTTGAGTGTGGGGTTGCGTAAAGGCTCCCCCAGGGAGTTCAGGTGTACCCAAAGGCTTCCGCTGAGAGCACTTTTTGATGGCAGAAAGTGGCACCGTACGTGTTTTTTCGGGTCTAACTCGGGTTCAGCTTCTTGTTGCGGTTAGGGTTATGTTTAGGGTTGTTAGGAAAGAGTGAAGACGCAGAGTCCTGTTGAGTGTGGGGTTGCGTAAAGGCTCCCCCAGGGAGTTCAGGTGTACCCAAAGGCTTCCGCTGAGAGCACTTTTTGATGGCAGAAAGTGGCACCGTACGTGTTTTTTCGGGTCTAACTCGGGTTCAGCTTCTTGTTGCGGTTAGGGTTATGTTTAGGGTTGTTAGGAAAGAATGAAGACGCAGAGTCCTGTTGAGTGTGCGGTTGCGTAAAGGCTCCCCCAGGGCGTTCAGGTGTACCCAAAGGCTTCCGCTGAGAGCATTTTTGATGGCAGAAAGTGGCATCGTACGTGTTTTTTCGGGTCTAACTCGGGTTCAGCTTCTTGTTGCGGTTAGGGTTATGTTTAGGGTTGTTAGGAAAGAGTGAAGACGCAGAGTCCTGTTGAGTGTGGGGTTGCGTAAAGGCTCCCCCAGGGAGTTCAGGTGTACCCAAAGGCTTCCGCTGAGAGCACTTTTTGATGGCAGAAAGTGGCACCGTACGTGTTTTTTCGGGTCTAACTCGGGTTCAGCTTCTTGTTGCGGTTAGGGTTATGTTTAGGGTTGTTAGGAAAGAGTGAAGACGCAGAGTCCTGTTGAGTGTGGGGTTGCGTAAAGGCTCCCCCAGGGAGTTCAGGTGTACCCAAAGGCTTCCGCTGAGAGCACTTTTTGATGGCAGAAAGTGGCACCGTACGTGTTTTTTCGGGTCTAACTCGGGTTCAGCTTCTTGTTGCGGTTAGGGTTATGTTTAGGGTTGTTAGGAAAGAGTGAAGACGCAGAGTCCTGTTGAGTGTGGGGTTGCGTAAAGGCTCCCCCAGGGAGTTCAGGTGTACCCAAAGGCTTCCGCTGAGAGCACTTTTTGATGGCAGAAAGTGGCACCGTACGTGTTTTTTCGGGTCTAACTCGGGTTCAGCTTCTTGTTGCGGTTAGGGTTATGTTTAGGGTTGTTAGGAAAGAGCGAAGACGCAGAGTCCTGTTGAGTGTGGGGTTGCGTAAAGGCTCCCCCAGGGAGTTCAGGTGTACCCAAAGGCTTCCGCTGAGAGCACTTTTGGATGGCAGAAAGTGGCACCGTACGTGTTTTTTCGGGTCTAACTCGGGTTCAGCTTCTTGTTGCGGTTAGGGTTATGTTAGGGTTGTTAGGAAAGAGTGAAGACGCAGAGTCCTGTTGAGTGTGGGGTTGCGTAAAGGCTCCCCCAGGGAGTTCAGGTGTACCCAAAGGCTTCCGCTGAGAGCACTTTTTGATGGCAGAAAGTGGCACCGTACGTGTTTTTTCGGGTCTAACTCGGGTTCAGCTTCTTGTTGCGGTTAGGGTTATGTTTAGGGTTGTTAGGAAAGAGTGAAGACGCAGAGTCCTGTTGAGTGTGGGGTTGCGTAAAGGCTCCCCCAGGGAGTTCAGGTGTACCCAAAGGCTTCCGCTGAGAGCACTTTTTGATGGCAGAAAGTGGCACCGTACGTGTTTTTTCGGGTCTAACTCGGGTTCAGCTTCTTGTTGCGGTTAGGGTTATGTTTAGGGTTGTTAGGAAAGAGTGAAGACGCAGAGTCCTGTTGAGTGTGGGGTTGCGTAAAGGCTCCCCCAGGGAGTTCACGTGTACCCAAAGGCTTCCGCTGAGAGCACTTTTTGATGGCAGAAAGTGGCACCGTACGTGTTTTTTCGGGTCTAACTCGGGTTCAGCTTCTTGTTGCGGTTAGGGTTATGTTTAGGGTTGTTAGGAAAGAGTGAAGACGCAGAGTCCTGTTGAGTGTGGGGGGGGTTGCGTAAAGGCTCCCCCAGGGAGTTCAGGTGTACCCAAAGGCTTCCGCTGAGAGCACTTTTTGATGGCAGAAAGTGGCACCGTACGTGTTTTTTCGGGTCTAACTCGGGTTCAGCTTCTTGTTGCGGTTAGGGTTATGTTTAGGGTTGTTAGGAAAGAGTGAAGACGCAGAGTCCTGTTGAGTGTGGGGTTGCGTAAAGGCTCCCCCAGGGAGTTCAGGTGTACCCAAAGGCTTCCGCTGAGAGCACTTTTTGATGGCAGAAAGTGGCACCGTACGTGTTTTTTCGGGTCTAACTCGGGTTCAGCTTCTTGTTGCGGTTAGGGTTATGTTTAGGGTTGTTAGGAAAGAGCGAAGACGCAGAGTCCTGTTGAGTGTGGGGTTGCGTAAAGGCTCCCCCAGGGAGTTCAGGTGTACCCAAAGGCTTCCGCTGAGAGCACTTTTTGATGGCAGAAAGTGGCACCGTACGTGTTTTTTCGGGTCTAACTCGGGTTCAGCTTCTTGTTGCGGTTAGGGTTATGTTTAGGGTTGTTAGGAAAGAGTGAAGACGCAGAGTCCTGTTGAGTGTGGGGTTGCGTAAAGGCTCCCCCAGGGAGTTCAGGTGTACCCAAAGGCTTCCGCTGAGAGCACTTTTTGATGGCAGAAAGTGGCACCGTACGTGTTTTTTTCGGGTCTAACTCGGGTTGAGCTTCTTGTTGCGGTTAGGGTTATGTTTAGGGTTGTTAGGAAAGAGTGAAGACGCAGAGTCCTGTTGAGTGTGGGGTTGCGTAAAGGCTCCCCCAGGGAGTTCAGGTGTACCCAAAGGCTTCCGCTGAGAGCACTTTTTGATGGCAGAAAGTGGCACCGTACGTGTTTTTTTCGGGTCTAACTCGGGTTCAGCTTCTTGTTGCGGTTAGGGTTATGTTTAGGGTTGTTAGGAAAGAGTGAAGACGCAGAGTCCTGTTGAGTGTGGGGTTGCGTAAAGGCTCCCCCAGGGAGTTCAGGTGTACCCAAAGGCTTCCGCTGAGAGCACTTTTTGATGGCAGAAAGTGGCACCGTACGTGTTTTTTCGGGTCTAACTCGGGTTCAGCTTCTTGTTGCGGTTAGGGTTATGTTTAGGGTTGTTAGGAAAGAGCGAAGACGCAGAGTCCTGTTGAGTGTGGGGTTGCGTAAAGGCTCCCCCAGGGAGTTCAGGTGTACCCAAAGGCTTCCGCTGAGAGCACTTTTTGATGGCAGAAAGTGGCACCGTACGTGTTTTTTCGGGTCTAACTCGGGTTCAGCTTCTTGTTGCGGTTAGGGTTATGTTTAGGGTTGTTAGGAAAGAGTGAAGACGCAGAGTCCTGTTGAGTGTGGGGTTGCGTAAAGGCTCCCCCAGGGAGTTCAGGTGTACCCAAAGGCTTCCGCTGAGAGCACTTTTTGATGGCAGAAAGTGGCACCGTACGTGTTTTTTCGGGTCTAACTCGGGTTGAGCTTCTTGTTGCGGTTAGGGTTATGTTTAGGGTTGTTAGGAAAGAGTGAAGACGCAGAGTCCTGTTGAGTGTGGGGTTGCGTAAAGGCTCCCCCAGGGAGTTCAGGTGTACCCAAAGGCTTCCGCTGAGAGCACTTTTTGATGGCAGAAAGTGGCACCGTACGTGTTTTTTCGGGTCTAACTCGGGTTCAGCTTCTTGTTGCGGTTAGGGTTATGTTTAGGGTTGTTAGGAAAGAGTGAAGACGCAGAGTCCTGTTGAGTGTGGGGTTGCGTAAAGGCTCCCCCAGGGAGTTCAGGTGTACCCAAAGGCTTCCGCTGAGAGCACTTTTTGATGGCAGAAAGTGGCACCGTACGTGTTTTTTCGGGTCTAACTCGGGTTCAGCTTCTTGTTGCGGTTAGGGTTATGTTTAGGGTTGTTAGGAAAGAGTGAAGACGCAGAGTCCTGTTGAGTGTGGGGTTGCGTAAAGGCTCCCCCAGGGAGTTCAGGTGTACCCAAAGGCTTCCGCTGAGAGCACTTTTTGATGGCAGAAAGTGGCACCGTACGTGTTTTTTCGGGTCTAACTCGGGTTCAGCTTCTTGTTGCGGTTAGGGTTATGTTTAGGGTTGTTAGGAAAGAGCGAAGACGCAGAGTCCTGTTGAGTGTGGGGTTGCGTAAAGGCTCCCCCAGGGAGTTCAGGTGTACCCAAAGGCTTCCGCTGAGAGCACTTTTTGATGGCAGAAAGTGGCACCGTACGTGTTTTTTCGGGTCTAACTCGGGTTCAGCTTCTTGTTGCGGTTAGGGTTATGTTTAGGGTTGTTAGGAAAGAGTGAAGACGCAGAGTCCTGTTGAGTGTGGGGTTGCGTAAAGGCTCCCCCAGGGAGTTCAGGTGTACCCAAAGGCTTCCGCTGAGAGCACTTTTTGATGGCAGAAAGTGGCACCGTACGTGTTTTTTCGGGTCTAACTCGGGTTGAGCTTCTTGTTGCGGTTAGGGTTATGTTTAGGGTTGTTAGGAAAGAGTGAAGACGCAGAGTCCTGTTGAGTGTGGGGTTGCGTAAAGGCTCCCCCAGGGAGTTCAGGTGTACCCAAAGGCTTCCGCTGAGAGCACTTTTTGATGGCAGAAAGTGGCACCGTACGTGTTTTTTCGGGTCTAACTCGGGTTCAGCTTCTTGTTGCGGTTAGGGTTATGTTTAGGGTTGTTAGGAAAGAGTGAAGACGCAGAGTCCTGTTGAGTGTGGGGTTGCGTAAAGGCTCCCCCAGGGAGTTCAGGTGTACCCAAAGGCTTCCGCTGAGAGCACTTTTTGATGGCAGAAAGTGGCACCGTACGTGTTTTTTCGGGTCTAACTCGGGTTGAGCTTCTTGTTGCGGTTAGGGTTATGTTTAGGGTTGTTAGGAAAGAGCGAAGACGCAGAGTCCTGTTGAGTGTGGGGTTGCGTAAAGGCTCCCCCAGGGAGTTCAGGTGTACCCAAAGGCTTCCGCTGAGAGCACTTTTTGATGGCAGAAAGTGGCACCGTACGTGTTTTTTCGGGTCTAACTCGGGTTCAGCTTCTTGTTGCGGTTAGGGTTATGTTTAGGGTTGTTAGGAAAGAGCGAAGACGCAGAGTCCTGTTGAGTGTGGGGTTGCGTAAAGGCTCCCCCAGGGAGTTCAGGTGTACCCAAAGGCTTCCGCTGAGAGCACTTTTTGATGGCAGAAAGTGGCACCGTACGTGTTTTTTTGGGTCTAACTCGGGTTCAGCTTCTTGTTGCGGTTAGGGTTATGTTTAGGGTTGTTAGGAAAGAGTGAAGACGCAGAGTCCTGTTGAGTGTGGGGTTGCGTAAAGGCTCCCCCAGGGAGTTCAGGTGTACCCAAAGGCTTCCGCTGAGAGCACTTTTTGATGGCAGAAAGTGGCACCGTACGTGTTTTTTCGGGTCTAACTCGGGTTCAGCTTCTTGTTGCGGTTAGGGTTATGTTTAGGGTTGTTAGGAAAGAGTGAAGACGCAGAGTCCTGTTGAGTGTGGGGTTGCGTAAAGGCTCCCCCAGGGAGTTCAGGTGTACCCAAAGGCTTCCGCTGAGAGCACTTTTTGATGGCAGAAAGTGGCATCGTACGTGTTTTTTTCGGGTCTAACTCGGGTTCAGCTTCTTGTTGCGGTTAGGGTTATGTTTAGGGTTGTTAGGAAAGAGTGAAGACGCAGAGTCCTGTTGAGTGTGGGGTTGCGTAAAGGCTCCCCCAGGGAGTTCACGTGTACCCAAAGGCTTCCGCTGAGAGCACTTTTTGATGGCAGAAAGTGGCACCGTACGTGTTTTTTCGGGTCTAACTCGGGTTCAGCTTCTTGTTGCGGTTAGGGTTATGTTTAGGGTTGTTAGGAAAGAGTGAAGACGCAGAGTCCTGTTGAGTGTGGGGTTGCGTAAAGGCTCCCCCAGGGAGTTCAGGTGTACCCAAAGGCTTCCGCTGAGAGCACTTTTTGATGGCAGAAAGTGGCACCGTACGTGTTTTTTCGGGTCTAACTCGGGTTCAGCTTCTTGTTGCGGTTAGGGTTATGTTTAGGGTTGTTAGGAAAGAGTGAAGACGCAGAGTCCTGTTGAGTGTGGGGTTGCGTAAAGGCTCCCCCAGGGAGTTCAGGTGTACCCAAAGGCTTCCGCTGAGAGCACTTTTTGATGGCAGAAAGTGGCATCGTACGTGTTTTTTCGGGTCTAACTCGGGTTCAGCTTCTTGTTGCGGTTAGGGTTATGTTTAGGGTTGTTAGGAAAGAGTGAAGACGCAGAGTCCTGTTGAGTGTGGGGTTGCGTAAAGGCTCCCCCAGGGAGTTCAGGTGTACCCAAAGGCTTCCGCTGAGAGCACTTTTTGATGGCAGAAAGTGGGGGCACCGTACGTGTTTTTTCGGGTCTAACTCGGGTTCAGCTTCTTGTTGCGGTTAGGGTTATGTTTAGGGTTGTTAGGAAAGAGCGAAGACGCAGAGTCCTGTTGAGTGTGGGGTTGCGTAAAGGCTCCCCCAGGGAGTTCAGGTGTACCCAAAGGCTTCCGCTGAGAGCACTTTTGGATGGCAGAAAGTGGCACCGTACGTGTTTTTTCGGGTCTAACTCGGGTTCAGCTTCTTGTTGCGGTTAGGGTTATGTTAGGGTTGTTAGGAAAGAGTGAAGACGCAGAGTCCTGTTGAGTGTGGGGTTGCGTAAAGGCTCCCCCAGGGAGTTCAGGTGTACCCAAAGGCTTCCGCTGAGAGCACTTTTTGATGGCAGAAAGTGGCACCATACGTGTTTTTTCGGGTCTAACTCGGGTTCAGCTTCTTGTTGCGGTTAGGGTTATGTTTAGGGTTGTTAGGAAAGAGTGAAGACGCAGAGTCCTGTTGAGTGTGGGGTTGCGTAAAGGCTCCCCCAGGGAGTTCAGGTGTACCCAAAGGCTTCCGCTGAGAGCACTTTTTGATGGCAGAAAGTGGCACCGTACGTGTTTTTTCGGGTCTAACTCGGGTTCAGCTTCTTGTTGCAGTTAGGGTTATGTTTAGGGTTGTTAGGAAAGAGTGAAGACGCAGAGTCCTGTTGAGTGTGGGGTTGCGTAAAGGCTCCCCCAGGGAGTTCAGGTGTACCCAAAGGCTTCCGCTGAGAGCACTTTTTGATGGCAGAAAGTGGCACCGTACGTGTTTTTTCGGGTCTAACTCGGGTTCAGCTTCTTGTTGCGGTTAGGGTTATGTTTAGGGTTGTTAGGAAAGAGTGAAGACGCAGAGTCCTGTTGAGTGTGGGGTTGCGTAAAGGCTCCCCCAGGGAGTTCAGGTGTACCCAAAGGCTTCCGCTGAGAGCACTTTTTGATGGCAGAAAGTGGCACCGTACGTGTTTTTTCGGGTCTAACTCGGGTTCAGCTTCTTGTTGCGGTTAGGGTTATGTTTAGGGTTGTTAGGAAAGAGTGAAGACGCAGAGTCCTGTTGAGTGTGGGGTTGCGTAAAGGCTCCCCCAGGGAGTTCAGGTGTACCCAAAGGCTTCCGCTGAGAGCACTTTTTGATGGCAGAAAGTGGCACCGTACGTGTTTTTTCGGGTCTAACTCGGGTTCAGCTTCTTGTTGCGGTTAGGGTTATGTTTAGGGTTGTTAGGAAAGAGTGAAGACGCAGAGTCCTGTTGAGTGTGGGGTTGCGTAAAGGCTCCCCCAGGGAGTTCAGGTGTACCCAAAGGCTTCCGCTGAGAGCACTTTTTGATGGCAGAAAGTGGCACCGTACGTGTTTTTTCGGGTCTAACTCGGGTTCAGCTTCTTGTTGCGGTTAGGGTTATGTTTAGGGTTGTTAGGAAAGAGTGAAGACGCAGAGTCCTGTTGAGTGTGGGGTTGCGTAAAGGCTCCCCCAGGGAGTTCAGGTGTACCCAAAGGCTTCCGCTGAGAGCACTTTTTGATGGCAGAAAGTGGCACCGTACGTGTTTTTTCGGGTCTAACTCGGGTTCAGCTTCTTGTTGCGGTTAGGGTTATGTTTAGGGTTGTTAGGAAAGAGTGAAGACGCAGAGTCCTGTTGAGTGTGGGGTTGCGTAAAGGCTCCCCCAGGGAGTTCAGGTGTACCCAAAGGCTTCCGCTGAGAGCACTTTTTGATGGCAGAAAGTGGCACCGTACGTGTTTTTTCGGGTCTAACTCGGGTTCAGCTTCTTGTTGCGGTTAGGGTTATGTTTAGGGTTGTTAGGAAAGAGTGAAGACGCAGAGTCCTGTTGAGTGTGGGGTTGCGTAAAGGCTCCCCCAGGGAGTTCAGGTGTACCCAAAGGCTTCCGCTGAGAGCACTTTTTGATGGCAGAAAGTGGCACCGTACGTGTTTTTTCGGGTCTAACTCGGGTTCAGCTTCTTGTTGCGGTTAGGGTTATGTTTAGGGTTGTTAGGAAAGAGTGAAGACGCAGAGTCCTGTTGAGTGTGGGGTTGCGTAAAGGCTCCCCCAGGGAGTTCAGGTGTACCCAAAGGCTTCCGCTGAGAGCACTTTTTGATGGCAGAAAGTGGCACCGTACGTGTTTTTTCGGGTCTAACTCGGGTTCAGCTTCTTGTTGCGGTTAGGGTTATGTTTAGGGTTGTTAGGAAAGAGTGAAGA
This sequence comes from Anser brachyrhynchus, assembly GCF_964034855.1. Classification (NCBI taxonomy): domain Eukaryota; kingdom Metazoa; phylum Chordata; class Aves; order Anseriformes; family Anatidae; genus Anser; species Anser brachyrhynchus. The sequence goes on along the minus strand of NW_027663659.1, from coordinate 56,953 downwards.
CGCAGAGTCCTGTTGAGTGTGGGGTTGCGTAAAGGCTCCCCCAGGGAGTTCAGGTGTACCCAAAGGCTTCCGCTGAGAGCACTTTTTGATGGCAGAAAGTGGCACCGTACGTGTTTTTTCGGGTCTAACTCGGGTTCAGCTTCTTGTTGCGGTTAGGGTTATGTTTAGGGTTGTTAGGAAAGAGTGAAGACGCAGAGTCCTGTTGAGTGTGGGGTTGCGTAAAGGCTCCCCCAGGGAGTTCAGGTGTACCCAAAGGCTTCCGCTGAGAGCACTTTTTGATGGCAGAAAGTGGCACCGTACGTGTTTTTTCGGGTCTAACTCGGGTTCAGCTTCTTGTTGCGGTTAGGGTTATGTTTAGGGTTGTTAGGAAAGAGTGAAGACGCAGAGTCCTGTTGAGTGTGGGGTTGCGTAAAGGCTCCCCCAGGGAGTTCAGGTGTACCCAAAGGCTTCCGCTGAGAGCACTTTTTGATGGCAGAAAGTGGCACCGTACGTGTTTTTTCGGGTCTAACTCGGGTTCAGCTTCTTGTTGCGGTTAGGGTTATGTTTAGGGTTGTTAGGAAAGAGCGAAGACGCAGAGTCCTGTTGAGTGTGGGGTTGCGTAAAGGCTCCCCCAGGGAGTTCAGGTGTACCCAAAGGCTTCCGCTGAGAGCACTTTTTGATGGCAGAAAGTGGCACCGTACGTGTTTTTTCGGGTCTAACTCGGGTTCAGCTTCTTGTTGCGGTTAGGGTTATGTTTAGGGTTGTTAGGAAAGAGTGAAGACGCAGAGTCCTGTTGAGTGTGGGGTTGCGTAAAGGCTCCCCCAGGGAGTTCACGTGTACCCAAAGGCTTCCGCTGAGAGCACTTTTTGATGGCAGAAAGTGGCACCGTACGTGTTTTTTCGGGTCTAACTCGGGTTGAGCTTCTTGTTCCGGTTAGGGTTATGTTTAGGGTTGTTAGGAAAGAGTGAAGACGCAGAGTCCTGTTGAGTGTGGGGTTGCGTAAAGGCTCCCCCAGGGAGTTCAGGTGTACCCAAAGGCTTCCGCTGAGAGCACTTTTTGATGGCAGAAAGTGGCACCGTACGTGTTTTTTCGGGTCTAACTCGGGTTCAGCTTCTTGTTGCGGTTAGGGTTATGTTTAGGGTTGTTAGGAAAGAGTGAAGACGCAGAGTCCTGTTGAGTGTGGGGTTGCGTAAAGGCTCCCCCAGGGAGTTCAGGTGTACCCAAAGGCTTCCGCTGAGAGCACTTTTTGATGGCAGAAAGTGGCATCGTACGTGTTTTTTCGGGTCTAACTCGGGTTCAGCTTCTTGTTGCGGTTAGGGTTATGTTTAGGGTTGTTAGGAAAGAGTGAAGACGCAGAGTCCTGTTGAGTGTGGGGTTGCGTAAAGGCTCCCCCAGGGAGTTCAGGTGTACCCAAAGGCTTCCGCTGAGAGCACTTTTTGATGGCAGAAAGTGGCACCGTACGTGTTTTTTCGGGTCTAACTCGGGTTCAGCTTCTTGTTGCGGTTAGGGTTATGTTTAGGGTTGTTAGGAAAGAGCGAAGACGCAGAGTCCTGTTGAGTGTGGGGTTGCGTAAAGGCTCCCCCAGGGAGTTCAGGTGTACCCAAAGGCTTCCGCTGAGAGCACTTTTTGATGGCAGAAAGTGGCACCGTACGTGTTTTTTCGGGTCTAACTCGGGTTCAGCTTCTTGTTGCGGTTAGGGTTATGTTTAGGGTTGTTAGGAAAGAGTGAAGACGCAGAGTCCTGTTGAGTGTGGGGTTGCGTAAAGGCTCCCCCAGGGAGTTCAGGTGTACCCAAAGGCTTCCGCTGAGAGCACTTTTTGATGGCAGAAAGTGGCACCGTACGTGTTTTTTCGGGTCTAACTCGGGTTGAGCTTCTTGTTCCGGTTAGGCTTATGTTTAGGGTTGTTAGGAAAGAGTGAAGACGCAGAGTCCTGTTGAGTGTGGGGTTGCGTAAAGGCTCCCCCAGGGAGTTCAG
>NW_027663659.1:25000-50000 GCF_964034855.1 Anser brachyrhynchus | reverse complement strand
GTACGTGTTTTTTCGGGTCTAACTCGGGTTCAGCTTCTTGTTGCGGTTAGGGTTATGCTTAGGGTTGTTAGGAAAGAGTGAAGACGCAGAGTCCTGTTGAGTGTGGGGTTGCGTAAAGGCTCCCCCAGGGAGTTCAGGTGTACCCAAAGGCTTCCGCTGAGAGCACTTTTTGATGGCAGAAAGTGGCACCGTACGTGTTTTTTCGGGTCTAACTCGGGTTCAGCTTCTTGTTGCGGTTAGGGTTATGTTTAGGGTTGTTAGGAAAGAGTGAAGACGCAGAGTCCTGTTGAGTGTGGGGTTGCGTAAAGGCTCCCCCAGGGAGTTCAGGTGTACCCAAAGGCTTCCGCTGAGAGCACTTTTGGATGGCAGAAAGTGGCACCGTACGTGTTTTTTCGGGTCTAACTCGGGTTGAGCTTCTTGTTCCGGTTAGGCTTATGTTTAGGGTTGTTAGGAAAGAGTGAAGACGCAGAGTCCTGTTGAGTGTGGGGTTGTGTAAAGGCTCCCCAAGGGAGTTCAGGTGTTCCCAAAGGCTTCCGCTGAGAGCACTTTTTGATGGCAGAAAGTGGCACCGTACGTGTTTTTTCGGGTCTAACTCGGGTTCAGCTTCTTGTTGCGGTTAGGGTTATGTTTAGGGTTGTTAGGAAAGAGTGAAGACGCAGAGTCCTGTTGAGTGTGGGGTTGCGTAAAGGCTCCCCCAGGGAGTTCAGGTGTACCCAAAGGCTTCCGCTGAGAGCACTTTTTGATGGCAGAAAGTGGCACCGTACGTGTTTTTTCGGGTCTAACTCGGGTTCAGCTTCTTGTTGCGGTTAGGGTTATGTTTAGGGTTGTTAGGAAAGAGTGAAGACGCAGAGTCCTGTTGAGTGTGGGGTTGTGTAAAGGCTCCCCCAGGGAGTTCAGGTGTACCCAAAGGCTTCCGCTGAGAGCACTTTTTGATGGCAGAAAGTGGCACCGTACGTGTTTTTTCGGGTCTAACTCGGGTTCAGCTTCTTGTTGCGGTTAGGGTTATGTTTAGGGTTGTTAGGAAAAAGTGAAGACGCAGAGTCCTGTTGAGTGTGGGGTTGCGTAAAGGCTCCCCCAGGGAGTTCAGGTGTACCCAAAGGCTTCCGCTGAGAGCACTTTTTGATGGCAGAAAGTGGCACCGTACGTGTTTTTTCGGGTCTAACTCGGGTTCAGCTTCTTGTTGCGGTTAGGGTTATGTTTAGGGTTGTTAGGAAAGAGTGAAGACGCAGAGTCCTGTTGAGTGTGGGGTTGCGTAAAGGCTCCCCCAGGGAGTTCAGGTGTACCCAAAGGCTTCCGCTGAGAGCACTTTTTGATGGCAGAAAGTGGCACCGTACGTGTTTTTTCGGGTCTAACTCGGGTTCAGCTTCTTGTTGCGGTTAGGGTTATGTTTAGGGTTGTTAGGAAAGAGTGAAGACGCAGAGTCCTGTTGAGTGTGGGGTTGCGTAAAGGCTCCCCCAGGGAGTTCAGGTGTATCCAAAGGCTTCCGCTGAGAGCACTTTTGGATGGCAGAAAGTGGCACCGTACGTGTTTTTTCGGGTCTAACTCGGGTTCAGCTTCTTGTTGCGGTTAGGGTTATGTTTAGGGTTGTTAGGAAAGAGTGAAGACGCAGAGTCCTGTTGAGTGTGGGGTTGCGTAAAGGCTCCCCCAGGGAGTTCAGGTGTACCCAAAGGCTTCCGCTGAGAGCACTTTTTGATGGCAGAAAGTGGCACCGTACGTGTTTTTTCGGGTCTAACTCGGGTTCAGCTTCTTGTTGCGGTTAGGGTTATGTTTAGGGTTGTTAGGAAAGAGTGAAGACGCAGAGTCCTGTTGAGTGTGCGGTTGCGTAAAGGCTCCCCCAGGGAGTTCAGGTGTACCCAAAGGCTTCCGCTGAGAGCACTTTTTGATGGCAGAAAGTGGCACCGTACGTGTTTTTTCGGGTCTAACTCGGGTTCAGCTTCTTGTTGCGGTTAGGGTTATGTTTAGGGTTGTTAGGAAAGAGTGAAGACGCAGAGTCCTGTTGAGTGTGGGGTTGCGTAAAGGCTCCCCCAGGGAGTTCAGGTGTACCCAAAGGCTTCCGCTGAGAGCACTTTTTGATGGCAGAAAGTGGCACCGTACGTGTTTTTTCGGGTCTAACTCGGGTTCAGCTTCTTGTTGCGGTTAGGGTTATGTTTAGGGTTGTTAGGAAAGAGTGAAGACGCAGAGTCCTGTTGAGTGTGGGGTTGCGTAAAGGCTCCCCCAGGGAGTTCAGGTGTACCCAAAGGCTTCCGCTGAGAGCACTTTTGGATGGCAGAAAGTGGCACCGTACGTGTTTTTTCGGGTCTAACTCGGGTTCAGCTTCTTGTTGCGGTTAGGGTTATGTTTAGGGTTGTTAGGAAAGAGTGAAGACGCAGAGTCCTGTTGAGTGTGGGGTTGCGTAAAGGCTCCCCCAGGGAGTTCAGGTGTACCCAAAGGCTTCCGCTGAGAGCACTTTTGGATGGCAGAAAGTGGCACCGTACGTGTTTTTTCGGGTCTAACTCGGGTTCAGCTTCTTCTTGCGGTTAGGGTTATGTTTAGGGTTGTTAGGAAAGAGTGAAGACGCAGAGTCCTGTTGAGTGTGGGGTTGCGTAAAGGCTCCCCCAGGGAGTTCAGGTGTACCCAAAGGCTTCCGCTGAGAGCACTTTTTGATGGCAGAAAGTGGCACCGTACGTGTTTTTTCGGGTCTAACTCGGGTTCAGCTTCTTGTTGCGGTTAGGCTTATGTTTAGGGTTGTTAGGAAAGAGTGAAGACGCAGAGTCCTGTTGAGTGTGGGGTTGCGTAAAGGCTCCCCCAGGGAGTTCAAGTGTACCCAAAGGCTTCCGCTGAGAGCACTTTTTGATGGCAGAAAGTGGCACCGTACGTGTTTTTTCGGGTCTAACTCGGGTTCAGCTTCTTGTTGCGGTTAGGGTTATGTTTAGGGTTGTTAGGAAAGAGTGAAGACGCAGAGTCCTGTTGAGTGTGGGGTTGCGTAAAGGCTCCCCCAGGGAGTTCAGGTGTACGCAAAGGCTTCCGCTGAGAGCACTTTTTGATGGCAGAAAGTGGCACCGTACGTGTTTTTTCGGGTCTAACTCGGGTTCAGCTTCTTGTTGCGGTTAGGGTTATGTTTAGGGTTGTTAGGAAAGAGTGAAGACGCAGAGTCCTGTTGAGTGTGGGGTTGCGTAAAGGCTCCCCCAGGGAGTTCAGGTGTACCCAAAGGCTTCCGCTGAGAGCACTTTTGGATGGCAGAAAGTGGCACCGTACGTGTTTTTTCGGGTCTAACTCGGGTTCAGCTTCTTCTTGCGGTTAGGGTTATGTTTAGGGTTGTTAGGAAAGAGTGAAGACGCAGAGTCCTGTTGAGTGTGGGGTTGCGTAAAGGCTCCCCCAGGGAGTTCAGGTGTACCCAAAGGCTTCCGCTGAGAGCACTTTTTGATGGCAGAAAGTGGCACCGTACGTGTTTTTTCGGGTCTAACTCGGGTTCAGCTTCTTGTTGCGGTTAGGGTTGTGTTTAGGGTTGTTAGGAAAGAGTGAAGACGCAGAGTCCTGTTGAGTGTGGGGTTGCGTAAAGGCTCCCCCAGGGAGTTCAGGTGTTCCCAAAGGCTTCCGCTGAGAGCACTTTTTGATGGCAGAAAGTGGCACCGTACGTGTTTTTTCGGGTCTAACTCGGGTTCAGCTTCTTGTTGCGGTTAGGCTTATGTTTAGGGTTGTTAGGAAAGAGTGAAGACGCAGAGTCCTGTTGAGTGTGGGGTTGCGTAAAGGCTCCCCCAGGGAGTTCAAGTGTACCCAAAGGCTTCCGCTGAGAGCACTTTTTGATGGCAGAAAGTGGCACCGTACGTGTTTTTTCGGGTCTAACTCGGGTTCAGCTTCTTTTTGCGGTTAGGGTTATGTTTAGGGTTGTTAGGAAAGAGTGAAGACGCAGAGTCCTGTTGAGTGTGGGGTTGCGTAAAGGCTCCCCCAGGGAGTTCAGGTGTACCCAAAGGCTTCCGCTGAGAGCACTTTTTGATGGCAGAAAGTGGCACCGTACGTGTTTTTTCGGGTCTAACTCGTGTTCAGCTTCTTGTTGCGGTTAGGGTTATGTTTAGGGTTGTTAGGAAAGAGTGAAGACGCAGAGTCCTGTTGAGTGTGGGGTTGCGTAAAGGCTCCCCCAGGGAGTTCACGTGTACCCAAAGGCTTCCGCTGAGAGCACTTTTGGATGGCAGAAAGTGGCACCGTACGTGTTTTTTCGGGTCTAACTCGGGTTGAGCTTCTTGTTCCGGTTAGGCTTATGTTTAGGGTTGTTAGGAAAGAGTGAAGACGCAGAGTCCTGTTGAGTGTGGGGTTGTGTAAAGGCTCCCCAAGGGAGTTCAGGTGTTCCCAAAGGCTTCCGCTGAGAGCACTTTTTGATGGCAGAAAGTGGCACCGTACGTGTTTTTTCGGGTCTAACTCGGGTTCAGCTTCTTGTTGCGGTTAGGGTTATGTTTAGGGTTGTTAGGAAAGAGTGAAGACGCAGAGTCCTGTTGAGTGTGGGGTTGCGTAAAGGCTCCCCCAGGGAGTTCAGGTGTACCCAAAGGCTTCCGCTGAGAGCACTTTTTGATGGCAGAAAGTGGCACCGTACGTGTTTTTTCGGGTCTAACTCGGGTTCAGCTTCTTGTTGCGGTTAGGGTTATGTTTAGGGTTGTTAGGAAAGAGCGAAGACGCAGAGTCCTGTTGAGTGTGGGGTTGCGTAAAGGCTCCCCCAGGGAGTTCAGGTGTACCCAAAGGCTTCCGCTGAGAGCACTTTTTGATGGCAGAAAGTGGCACCGTACGTGTTTTTTCGGGTCTAACTCGGGTTCAGCTTCTTGTTGCGGTTAGGGTTATGTTTAGGGTTGTTAGGAAAGAGTGAAGACGCAGAGTCCTGTTGAGTGTGGGGTTGCGTAAAGGCTCCCCCAGGGAGTTCAGGTGTACCCAAAGGCTTCCGCTGAGAGCACTTTTTGATGGCAGAAAGTGGCACCGTACGTGTTTTTTCGGGTCTAACTCGGGTTCAGCTTCTTGTTGCGGTTAGGGTTATGTTTAGGGTTGTTAGGAAAGAGTGAAGACGCAGAGTCCTGTTGAGTGTGGGGTTGCGTAAAGGCTCCCCCAGGGAGTTCAGGTGTACCCAAAGGCTTCCGCTGAGAGCACTTTTGGATGGCAGAAAGTGGCACCGTACGTGTTTTTTCGGGTCTAACTCGGGTTCAGCTTCTTGTTGCGGTTAGGGTTATGTTTAGGGTTGTTAGGAAAGAGTGAAGACGCAGAGTCCTGTTGAGTGTGGGGTTGCGTAAAGGCTCCCCCAGGGAGTTCAGGTGTACCCAAAGGCTTCCGCTGAGAGCACTTTTTGATGGCAGAAAGTGGCACCGTACGTGTTTTTTCGGGTGTAACTCGGGTTCAGCTTCTTGTTGCGGTTAGGGTTATGTTTAGGGTTGTTAGGAAAGAGTGAAGACGCAGAGTCCTGTTGAGTGTGCGGTTGCGTAAAGGCTCCCCCAGGGAGTTCAGGTGTACCCAAAGGCTTCCGCTGAGAGCACTTTTTGATGGCAGAAAGTGGCACCGTACGTGTTTTTTCGGGTCTAACTCGGGTTCAGCTTCTTGTTGCGGTTAGGGTTATGTTTAGGGTTGTTAGGAAAGAGTGAAGACGCAGAGTCCTGTTGAGTGTGGGGTTGCGTAAAGGCTCCCCCAGGGAGTTCAGGTGTACCCAAAGGCTTCCGCTGAGAGCACTTTTTGATGGCAGAAAGTGGCACCGTACGTGTTTTTTCGGGTCTAACTCGGGTTGAGCTTCTTGTTGCGGTTAGGGTTATGTTTAGGGTTGTTAGGAAAGAGTGAAGACGCAGAGTCCTGTTGAGTGTGGGGTTGCGTAAAGGCTCCCCCAGGGAGTTCAGGTGTACCCAAAGGCTTCCGCTGAGAGCACTTTTGGATGGCAGAAAGTGGCACCGTACGTGTTTTTTCGGGTCTAACTCGGGTTCAGCTTCTTGTTGCGGTTAGGGTTATGTTTAGGGTTGTTAGGAAAGAGTGAAGACGCAGAGTCCTGTTGAGTGTGGGGTTGCGTAAAGGCTCCCCCAGGGAGTTCAGGTGTACCCAAAGGCTTCCGCTGAGAGCACTTTTGGATGGCAGAAAGTGGCACCGTACGTGTTTTTTCGGGTCTAACTCGGGTTCAGCTTCTTGTTGCGGTTAGGGTTATGTTTAGGGTTGTTAGGAAAGAGTGAAGACGCAGAGTCCTGTTGAGTGTGGGGTTGCGTAAAGGCTCCCCCAGGGAGTTCAGGTGTACCCAAAGGCTTCCGCTGAGAGCACTTTTGGATGGCAGAAAGTGGCACCGTACGTGTTTTTTCGGGTCTAACTCGGGTTCAGCTTCTTGTTGCGGTTAGGGTTATGTTTAGGGTTGTTAGGAAAGAGTGAAGACGCAGAGTCCTGTTGAGTGTGGGGTTGCGTAAAGGCTCCCCCAGGGAGTTCAGGTGTACCCAAAGGCTTCCGCTGAGAGCACTTTTGGATGGCAGAAAGTGGCACCGTACGTGTTTTTTCGGGTCTAACTCGGGTTCAGCTTCTTGTTGCGGTTAGGGTTATGTTTAGGGTTGTTAGGAAAGAGTGAAGACGCAGAGTCCTGTTGAGTGTGGGGTTGCGTAAAGGCTCCCCCAGGGAGTTCAGGTGTACCCAAAGGCTTCCGCTGAGAGCACTTTTTGATGGCAGAAAGTGGCACCGTACGTGTTTTTTCGGGTCTAACTCGGGTTCAGCTTCTTGTTGCGGTTAGGCTTATGTTTAGGGTTGTTAGGAAAGAGTGAAGACGCAGAGTCCTGTTGAGTGTGGGGTTGCGTAAAGGCTCCCCCAGGGAGTTCAAGTGTACCCAAAGGCTTCCGCTGAGAGCACTTTTTGATGGCAGAAAGTGGCACCGTACGTGTTTTTTCGGGTCTAACTCGGGTTGAGCTTCTTGTTGCGGTTAGGGTTATGTTTAGGGTTGTTAGGAAAGAGTGAAGACGCAGAGTCCTGTTGAGTGTGGGGTTGCGTAAAGGCTCCCCCAGGGAGTTCAGGTGTACCCAAAGGCTTCCGCTGAGAGCACTTTTTGATGGCAGAAAGTGGCACCGTACGTGTTTTTTCGGGTCTAACTCGGGTTGAGCTTCTTGTTGCGGTTAGGGTTATGTTTAGGGTTGTTAGGAAAGAGTGAAGACGCAGAGTCCTGTTGAGTGTGGGGTTGCGTAAAGGCTCCCCCAGGGAGTTCAGGTGTACCCAAAGGCTTCCGCTGAGAGCACTTTTGGATGGCAGAAAGTGGCACCGTACGTGTTTTTTCGGGTCTAACTCGGGTTCAGCTTCTTCTTGCGGTTAGGGTTATGTTTAGGGTTGTTAGGAAAGAGTGAAGACGCAGAGTCCTGTTGAGTGTGGGGTTGCGTAAAGGCTCCCCCAGGGAGTTCAGGTGTACCCAAAGGCTTCCGCTGAGAGCACTTTTTGATGGCAGAAAGTGGCACCGTACGTGTTTTTTCGGGTCTAACTCGGGTTCAGCTTCTTGTTGCGGTTAGGGTTGTGTTTAGGGTTGTTAGGAAAGAGTGAAGACGCAGAGTCCTGTTGAGTGTGGGGTTGCGTAAAGGCTCCCCCAGGGAGTTCAGGTGTTCCCAAAGGCTTCCGCTGAGAGCACTTTTTGATGGCAGAAAGTGGCACCGTACGTGTTTTTTCGGGTCTAACTCGGGTTCAGCTTCTTGTTGCGGTTAGGCTTATGTTTAGGGTTGTTAGGAAAGAGTGAAGACGCAGAGTCCTGTTGAGTGTGGGGTTGCGTAAAGGCTCCCCCAGGGAGTTCAAGTGTACCCAAAGGCTTCCGCTGAGAGCACTTTTTGATGGCAGAAAGTGGCACCGTACGTGTTTTTTCGGGTCTAACTCGGGTTCAGCTTCTTGTTGCGGTTAGGGTTATGTTTAGGGTTGTTAGGAAAGAGTGAAGACGCAGAGTCCTGTTGAGTGTGGGGTTGCGTAAAGGCTCCCCCAGGGAGTTCAGGTGTACCCAAAGGCTTCCGCTGAGAGCACTTTTTGATGGCAGAAAGTGGCACCGTACGTGTTTTTTCGGGTCTAACTCGTGTTCAGCTTCTTGTTGCGGTTAGGGTTATGTTTAGGGTTGTTAGGAAAGAGTGAAGACGCAGAGTCCTGTTGAGTGTGGGGTTGCGTAAAGGCTCCCCCAGGGAGTTCACGTGTACCCAAAGGCTTCCGCTGAGAGCACTTTTGGATGGCAGAAAGTGGCACCGTACGTGTTTTTTCGGGTCTAACTCGGGTTCAGCTTCTTGTTGCGGTTAGGGTTATGTTTAGGGTTGTTAGGAAAGAGTGAAGACGCAGAGTCCTGTTGAGTGTGGGGTTGCGTAAAGGCTCCCCCAGGGAGTTCAGGTGTACCCAAAGGCTTCCGCTGAGAGCACTTTTTGATGGCAGAAAGTGGCACCGTACGTGTTTTTTCGGGTCTAACTCGGGTTCAGCTTCTTGTTGCGGTTAGGGTTGTGTTTAGGGTTGTTAGGAAAGAGTGAAGACGCAGAGTCCTGTTGAGTGTGGGGTTGCGTAAAGGCTCCCCCAGGGAGTTCAGGTGTACCCAAAGGCTTCCGCTGAGAGCACTTTTGGATGGCAGAAAGTGGCACCGTACGTGTTTTTTCGGGTCTAACTCGGGTTGAGCTTCTTGTTGCGGTTAGGGTTATGTTTAGGGTTGTTAGGAAAGAGTGAAGACGCAGAGTCCTGTTGAGTGTGGGGTTGCGTAAAGGCTCCCCCAGGGAGTTCACGTGTACCCAAAGGCTTCCGCTGAGAGCACTTTTGGATGGCAGAAAGTGGCACCGTACGTGTTTTTTCGGGTCTAACTCGGGTTCAGCTTCTTGTTGCGGTTAGGGTTATGTTCAGGGTTGTTAGGAAAGAGTGAAGACGCAGAGTCCTGTTGAGTGTGGGGTTGCGTAAAGGCTCCCCCAGGGAGTTCAGGTGTACCCAAAGGCTTCCGCTGAGAGCACTTTTTGATGGCAGAAAGTGGCACCGTACGTGTTTTTTCGGGTCTAACTCGGGTTGAGCTTCTTGTTGCGGTTAGGGTTATGTTTAGGGTTGTTAGGAAAGAGTGAAGACGCAGAGTCCTGTTGAGTGTGGGGTTGCGTAAAGGCTCCCCCAGGGAGTTCAGGTGTTCCCAAAGGCTTCCGCTGAGAGCACTTTTTGATGGCAGAAAGTGGCACCGTACGTGTTTTTTCGGGTCTAACTCGGGTTCAGCTTCTTGTTGCGGTTAGGCTTATGTTTAGGGTTGTTAGGAAAGAGTGAAGACGCAGAGTCCTGTTGAGTGTGGGGTTGCGTAAAGGCTCCCCCAGGGAGTTCAAGTGTACCCATAGGCTTCCGCTGAGAGCACTTTTTGATGGCAGAAAGTGGCACCGTACGTGTTTTTTCGGGTCTAACTCGGGTTGAGCTTCTTGTTGCGGTTAGGGTTATGTTTAGGGTTGTTAGGAAAGAGTGAAGACGCAGAGTCCTGTTGAGTGTGGGGTTGCGTAAAGGCTCCCCCAGGGAGTTCAGGTGTACCCAAAGGCTTCCGCTGAGAGCACTTTTTGATGGCAGAAAGTGGCACCGTACGTGTTTTTTCGGGTCTAACTCGGGTTCAGCTTCTTGTTGCGGTTAGGGTTATGTTTAGGGTTGTTAGGAAAGAGTGAAGACGCAGAGTCCTGTTGAGTGTGGGGTTGCGTAAAGGCTCCCCCAGGGAGTTCAGGTGTACCCAAAGGCTTCCGCTGAGAGCACTTTTTGATGGCAGAAAGTGGCACCGTACGTGTTTTTTCGGGTCTAACTCGGGTTCAGCTTCTTGTTGCGGTTAGGGTTATGTTTAGGGTTGTTAGGAAAGAGTGAAGACTCAGAGTCCTGTTGAGTGTGGGGTTGCGTAAAGGCTCCCCCAGGGAGTTCAGGTGTACCCAAAGGCTTCCGCTGAGAGCACTTTTTGATGGCAGGAAGTGGCACCGTACGTGTTTTTTCGGGTCTAACTCGGGTTGAGCTTCTTGTTGCGGTTAGGGTTATGTTTAGGGTTGTTAGGAAAGAGTGAAGACGCAGAGTCCTGTTGAGTGTGGGGTTGCGTAAAGGCTCCCCCAGGGAGTTCAGGTGTACCCAAAGGCTTCCGCTGAGAGCACTTTTTGATGGCAGAAAGTGGCACCGTACGTGTTTTTTCGGGTCTAACTCGGGTTCAGCTTCTTGTTGCGGTTAGGGTTATGTTCAGGGTTGTTAGGAAAGAGTGAAGACGCAGAGTCCTGTTGAGTGTGGGGTTGCGTAAAGGCTCCCCCAGGGAGTTCAGGTGTACCCAAAGGCTTCCGCTGAGAGCACCTTTTGATGGCAGAAAGTGGCACCGTACGTGTTTTTTCGGGTCTAACTCGGGTTCAGCTTCTTGTTCCGGTTAGGCTTATGTTTAGGGTTGTTAGGAAAGAGTGAAAACGCAGAGTCCTGTTGAGTGTGGGGTTGCGTAAAGACTCCCCCAGGGAGTTCAGGTGTACCCAAAGGCTTCCGCTGAGAGCACTTTTTGATGGCAGAAAGTGGCACCGTACGTGTTTTTTCGGGTCTAACTCGGGTTGAGCTTCTTGTTGCGGTTAGGGTTATGTTTAGGGTTGTTAGGAAAGAGTGAAGACGCAGAGTCCTGTTGAGTGTGGGGTTGCGTAAAGGCTCCCCCAGGGAGTTCACGTGTACCCAAAGGCTTCCGCTGAGAGCACTTTTTGATGGCAGAAAGTGGCACCGTACGTGTTTTTTCGGGTCTAACTCGGGTTCAGCTTCTTGTTGCGGTTAGGGTTATGTTCAGGGTTGTTAGGAAAGAGTGAAGACGCAGAGTCCTGTTGAGTGTGGGGTTGCGTAAAGGCTCCCCCAGGGAGTTCAGGTGTACCCAAAGGCTTCCGCTGAGAGCACTTTTTGATGGCAGAAAGTGGCACCGTACGTGTTTTTTCGGGTCTAACTCGGGTTCAGCTTCTTGTTGTGGTTAGGGTTATGTTTAGGGTTGTTAGGAAAGAGTGAAGACGCAGAGTCCTGTTGAGTGTGGGGTTGCGTAAAGGCTCCCCCAGGGAGTTCAGGTGTACCCAAAGGCTTCCGCTGAGAGCACTTTTTGATGGCAGAAAGTGGCACCGTACGTGTTTTTTCGGGTCTAACTCGGGTTCAGCTTCTTGTTGCGGTTAGGGTTATGTTTAGGGTTGTTAGGAAAGAGTGAAGACGCAGAGTCCTGTTGAGTGTGGGGTTGCGTAAAGGCTCCCCCAGGGAGTTCAGGTGTACCCAAAGGCTTCCGCTGAGAGCACTTTTTGATGGCAGAAAGTGGCACCGTACGTGTTTTTTCGGGTCTAACTCGGGTTCAGCTTCTTGTTGCGGTTAGGGTTATGTTTAGGGTTGTTAGGAAAGAGTGAAGACGCAGAGTCCTGTTGAGTGTGGGGTTGCGTAAAGGCTCCCCCAGGGAGTTCAGGTGTACCCAAAGGCTTCCGCTGAGAGCACTTTTTGATGGCAGAAAGTGGCACCGTACGTGTTTTTTCGGGTCTAACTCGGGTTCAGCTTCTTGTTGCGGTTAGGGTTATGTTTAGGGTTGTTAGGAAAGAGTGAAGACTCAGAGTCCTGTTGAGTGTGGGGTTGCGTAAAGGCTCCCCCAGGGAGTTCAGGTGTACCCAAAGGCTTCCGCTGAGAGCACTTTTTGATGGCAGAAAGTGGCACCGTACGTGTTTTTTCGGGTCTAACTCGGGTTCAGCTTCTTGTTGCGGTTAGGGTTATGTTTAGGGTTGTTAGGAAAGAGTGAAGACGCAGAGTCCTGTTGAGTGTGGGGTTGCGTAAAGGCTCCCCCAGGGAGTTCAGGTGTACCCAAAGGCTTCCGCTGAGAGCACTTTTTGATGGCAGAAAGTGGCACCGTACGTGTTTTTTCGGGTCTAACTCGGGTTCAGCTTCTTGTTGCGGTTAGGGTTATGTTTAGGGTTGTTAGGAAAGAGTGAAGACGCAGAGTCCTGTTGAGTGTGGGGTTGCGTAAAGGCTCCCCCAGGGAGTTCAGGTGTACCCAAAGGCTTCCGCTGAGAGCACTTTTTGATGGCAGAAAGTGGCACCGTACGTGTTTTTTCGGGTCTAACTCGGGTTCAGCTTCTTGTTGCGGTTAGGGTTATGTTTAGGGTTGTTAGGAAAGAGTGAAGACTCAGAGTCCTGTTGAGTGTGGGGTTGCGTAAAGGCTCCCCCAGGGAGTTCAGGTGTACCCAAAGGCTTCCGCTGAGAGCACTTTTTGATGGCAGAAAGTGGCACCGTACGTGTTTTTTCGGGTCTAACTCGGGTTCAGCTTCTTGTTGCGGTTAGGGTTATGTTTAGGGTTGTTAGGAAAGAGTGAAGACGCAGAGTCCTGTTGAGTGTGGGGTTGCGTAAAGGCTCCCCCAGGGAGTTCAGGTGTACCCAAAGGCTTCCGCTGAGAGCACTTTTTGATGGCAGAAAGTGGCACCGTACGTGTTTTTTCGGGTCTAACTCGGGTTGAGCTTCTTGTTGCGGTTAGGGTTATGTTTAGGGTTGTTAGGAAAGAGTGAAGACGCAGAGTCCTGTTGAGTGTGGGGTTGCGTAAAGGCTCCCCCAGGGAGTTCAGGTGTACCCAAAGGCTTCCGCTGAGAGCACTTTTTGATGGCAGAAAGTGGCACCGTACGTGTTTTTTCGGGTCTAACTCGGGTTCAGCTTCTTGTTGCGGTTAGGGTTATGTTTAGGGTTGTTAGGAAAGAGTGAAGACGCAGAGTCCTGTTGAGTGTGGGGTTGCGTAAAGGCTCCCCCAGGGAGTTCAGGTGTACCCAAAGGCTTCCGCTGAGAGCACTTTTTGATGGCAGAAAGTGGCACCGTACGTGTTTTTTCGGGTCTAACTCGGGTTCAGCTTCTTGTTGCGGTTAGGGTTATGTTTAGGGTTGTTAGGAAAGAGTGAAGACGCAGAGTCCTGTTGAGTGTGGGGTTGCGTAAAGGCTCCCCCAGGGAGTTCAGGTGTACCCAAAGGCTTCCGCTGAGAGCACTTTTTGATGGCAGAAAGTGGCACCGTACGTGTTTTTTCGGGTCTAACTCGGGTTGAGCTTCTTGTTGCGGTTAGGGTTATGTTTAGGGTTGTTAGGAAAGAGTGAAGACGCAGAGTCCTGTTGAGTGTGGGGTTGCGTAAAGGCTCCCCCAGGGAGTTCAGGTGTACCCAAAGGCTTCCGCTGAGAGCACTTTTGGATGGCAGAAAGTGGCACCGTACGTGTTTTTTCGGGTCTAACTCGGGTTCAGCTTCTTGTTGCGGTTAGGGTTATGTTTAGGGTTGTTAGGAAAGAGTGAAGACGCAGAGTCCTGTTGAGTGTGGGGTTGCGTAAAGGCTCCCCCAGGGAGTTCAGGTGTACCCAAAGGCTTCCGCTGAGAGCACTTTTTGATGGCAGAAAGTGGCACCGTACGTGTTTTTTCGGGTCTAACTCGGGTTCAGCTTCTTGTTCCGGTTAGGCTTATGTTTAGGGTTGTTAGGAAAGAGTGAAGACGCAGAGTCCTGTTGAGTGTGGGGTTGTGTAAAGGCTCCCCCAGGGAGTTCAGGTGTTCCCAAAGGCTTCCGCTGAGAGCACTTTTTGATGGCAGAAAGTGGCACCGTACGTGTTTTTTCGGGTCTAACTCGGGTTCAGCTTCTTGTTGCGGTTAGGGTTATGTTTAGGGTTGTTAGGAAAGAGTGAAGACGCAGAGTCCTGTTGAGTGTGGGGTTGCGTAAAGGCTCCCCCATGGAGTTCAGGTGTACCCAAAGGCTTCCGCTGAGAGCACTTTTTGATGGCAGAAAGTGGCACCGTACGTGTTTTTTCGGGTCTAACTCGGGTTCAGCTTCTTGTTGCGGTTAGGGTTATGTTTAGGGTTGTTAGGAAAGAGTGAAGACGCAGAGTCCTGTTGAGTGTGGGGTTGCGTAAAGGCTCCCCCAGGGAGTTCACGTGTACCCAAAGGCTTCCGCTGAGAGCACTTTTTGATGGCAGAAAGTGGCACCGTACGTGTTTTTTCGGGTCTAACTCGGGTTCAGCTTCTTGTTGCGGTTAGGGTTATGTTTAGGGTTGTTAGGAAAGAGTGAAGACTCAGAGTCCTGTTGAGTGTGGGGTTGCGTAAAGGCTCCCCCAGGGAGTTCAGGTGTACCCAAAGGCTTCCGCTGAGAGCACTTTTTGATGGCAGAAAGTGGCACCGTACGTGTTTTTTCGGGTCTAACTCGGGTTCAGCTTCTTGTTGCGGTTAGGGTTATGTTTAGGGTTGTTAGGAAAGAGTGAAGACGCAGAGTCCTGTTGAGTGTGGGGTTGCGTAAAGGCTCCCCCAGGGAGTTCAGGTGTACCCAAAGGCTTCCGCTGAGAGCACTTTTTGATGGCAGAAAGTGGCACCGTACGTGTTTTTTCGGGTCTAACTCGGGTTCAGCTTCTTGTTGCGGTTAGGGTTATGTTTAGGGTTGTTAGGAAAGAGTGAAGACGCAGAGTCCTGTTGAGTGTGGGGTTGCGTAAAGGCTCCCCCAGGGAGTTCAGGTGTACCCAAAGGCTTCCGCTGAGAGCACTTTTTGATGGCAGAAAGTGGCACCGTACGTGTTTTTTCGGGTCTAACTCGGGTTCAGCTTCTTGTTGCGGTTAGGGTTATGTTTAGGGTTGTTAGGAAAGAGTGAAGACTCAGAGTCCTGTTGAGTGTGGGGTTGCGTAAAGGCTCCCCCAGGGAGTTCAGGTGTACCCAAAGGCTTCCGCTGAGAGCACTTTTTGATGGCAGAAAGTGGCACCGTACGTGTTTTTTCGGGTCTAACTCGGGTTCAGCTTCTTGTTGCGGTTAGGGTTATGTTTAGGGTTGTTAGGAAAGAGTGAAGACGCAGAGTCCTGTTGAGTGTGGGGTTGCGTAAAGGCTCCCCCAGGGAGTTCAGGTGTACCCAAAGGCTTCCGCTGAGAGCACTTTTTGATGGCAGAAAGTGGCACCGTACGTGTTTTTTCGGGTCTAACTCGGGTTGAGCTTCTTGTTGCGGTTAGGGTTATGTTTAGGGTTGTTAGGAAAGAGTGAAGACGCAGAGTCCTGTTGAGTGTGGGGTTGCGTAAAGGCTCCCCCAGGGAGTTCAGGTGTACCCAAAGGCTTCCGCTGAGAGCACTTTTTGATGGCAGAAAGTGGCACCGTACGTGTTTTTTCGGGTCTAACTCGGGTTGAGCTTCTTGTTGCGGTTAGGGTTATGTTTAGGGTTGTTAGGAAAGAGTGAAGACGCAGAGTCCTGTTGAGTGTGGGGTTGCGTAAAGGCTCCCCCAGGGAGTTCAGGTGTACCCAAAGGCTTCCGCTGAGAGCACTTTTTGATGGCAGAAAGTGGCACCGTACGTGTTTTTTCGGGTCTAACTCGGGTTCAGCTTCTTGTTGCGGTTAGGGTTATGTTTAGGGTTGTTAGGAAAGAGTGAAGACGCAGAGTCCTGTTGAGTGTGGGGTTGCGTAAAGGCTCCCCCAGGGAGTTCAGGTGTACCCAAAGGCTTCCGCTGAGAGCACTTTTTGATGGCAGAAAGTGGCACCGTACGTGTTTTTTCGGGTCTAACTCGGGTTGAGCTTCTTGTTGCGGTTAGGGTTATGTTTAGGGTTGTTAGGAAAGAGTGAAGACGCAGAGTCCTGTTGAGTGTGGGGTTGCGTAAAGGCTCCCCCAGGGAGTTCAGGTGTACCCAAAGGCTTCCGCTGAGAGCACTTTTGGATGGCAGAAAGTGGCACCGTACGTGTTTTTTCGGGTCTAACTCGGGTTCAGCTTCTTGTTGCGGTTAGGGTTATGTTTAGGGTTGTTAGGAAAGAGTGAAGACGCAGAGTCCTGTTGAGTGTGGGGTTGCGTAAAGGCTCCCCCAGGGAGTTCAGGTGTACCCAAAGGCTTCCGCTGAGAGCACTTTTTGATGGCAGAAAGTGGCACCGTACGTGTTTTTTCGGGTCTAACTCGGGTTCAGCTTCTTGTTCCGGTTAGGCTTATGTTTAGGGTTGTTAGGAAAGAGTGAAGACGCAGAGTCCTGTTGAGTGTGGGGTTGTGTAAAGGCTCCCCCAGGGAGTTCAGGTGTTCCCAAAGGCTTCCGCTGAGAGCACTTTTTGATGGCAGAAAGTGGCACCGTACGTGTTTTTTCGGGTCTAACTCGGGTTCAGCTTCTTGTTGCGGTTAGGGTTATGTTTAGGGTTGTTAGGAAAGAGTGAAGACGCAGAGTCCTGTTGAGTGTGGGGTTGCGTAAAGGCTCCCCCATGGAGTTCAGGTGTACCCAAAGGCTTCCGCTGAGAGCACTTTTTGATGGCAGAAAGTGGCACCGTACGTGTTTTTTCGGGTCTAACTCGGGTTCAGCTTCTTGTTGCGGTTAGGGTTATGTTTAGGGTTGTTAGGAAAGAGTGAAGACGCAGAGTCCTGTTGAGTGTGGGGTTGCGTAAAGGCTCCCCCAGGGAGTTCACGTGTACCCAAAGGCTTCCGCTGAGAGCACTTTTTGATGGCAGAAAGTGGCACCGTACGTGTTTTTTCGGGTCTAACTCGGGTTCAGCTTCTTGTTGCGGTTAGGGTTATGTTTAGGGTTGTTAGGAAAGAGTGAAGACGCAGAGTCCTGTTGAGTGTGGGGTTGCGTAAAGGCTCCCCCAGGGAGTTCAGGTGTACCCAAAGGCTTCCGCTGAGAGCACTTTTTGATGGCAGAAAGTGGCACCGTACGTGTTTTTTCGGGTCTAACTCGGGTTCAGCTTCTTGTTGCGGTTAGGGTTATGTTTAGGGTTGTTAGGAAAGAGTGAAGACGCAGAGTCCTGTTGAGTGTGGGGTTGCGTAAAGGCTCCCCCAGGGAGTTCAGGTGTACCCAAAGGCTTCCGCTGAGAGCACTTTTTGATGGCAGAAAGTGGCACCGTACGTGTTTTTTCGGGTCTAACTCGGGTTCAGCTTCTTGTTGCGGTTAGGGTTATGTTTAGGGTTGTTAGGAAAGAGTGAAGACGCAGAGTCCTGTTGAGTGCGGGGTTGCGTAAAGGCTCCCCCAGGGAGTTCAGGTGTACCCAAAGGCTTCCGCTGAGAGCACTTTTTGATGGCAGAAAGTGGCACCGTACGTGTTTTTTCGGGTCTAACTCGGGTTCAGCTTCTTGTTGCGGTTAGGGTTATGTTTAGGGTTGTTAGGAAAGAGTGAAGACGCAGAGTCCTGTTGAGTGTGGGGTTGCGTAAAGGCTCCCCCAGGGAGTTCACGTGTACCCAAAGGCTTCCGCTGAGAGCACTTTTTGATGGCAGAAAGTGGCACCGTACGTGTTTTTTCGGGTCTAACTCGGGTTCAGCTTCTTGTTGCGGTTAGGGTTATGTTTAGGGTTGTTAGGAAAGAGTGAAGACGCAGAGTCCTGTTGAGTGTGGGGTTGCGTAAAGGCTCCCCCAGGGAGTTCAGGTGTACCCAAAGGCTTCCGCTGAGAGCACTTTTTGATGGCAGAAAGTGGCACCGTACGTGTTTTTTCGGGTCTAACTCGGGTTCAGCTTCTTGTTGCGGTTAGGGTTATGTTTAGGGTTGTTAGGAAAGAGTGAAGACGCAGAGTCCTGTTGAGTGTGCGGTTGCGTAAAGGCTCCCCCAGGGAGTTCAGGTGTACCCAAAGGCTTCCGCTGAGAGCACTTTTTGATGGCAGAAAGTGGCATCGTACGTGTTTTTTCGGGTCTAACTCGGGTTCAGCTTCTTGTTGCGGTTAGGGTTATGTTTAGGGTTGTTAGGAAAGAGTGAAGACGCAGAGTCCTGTTGAGTGTGGGGTTGCGTAAAGGCTCCCCCAGGGAGTTCAGGTGTACCCAAAGGCTTCCGCTGAGAGCACTTTTGGATGGCAGAAAGTGGCACCGTACGTGTTTTTTCGGGTCTAACTCGGGTTCAGCTTCTTGTTGCGGTTAGGGTTATGTTTAGGGTTGTTAGGAAAGAGTGAAGACGCAGAGTCCTGTTCAGTGTGGGGTTGCGTAAAGGCTCCCCCAGGGAGTTCAGGTGTACCCAAAGGCTTCCGCTGAGAGCACTTTTTGATGGCAGAAAGTGGCACCGTACGTGTTTTTTCGGGTCTAACTCGGGTTCAGCTTCTTGTTGCGGTTAGGGTTATGTTTAGGGTTGTTAGGAAAGAGTGAAGACGCAGAGTCCTGTTGAGTGTGGGGTTGCGTAAAGGCTCCCCCAGGGAGTTCAGGTGTACCCAAAGGCTTCCGCTGAGAGCACTTTTTGATGGCAGAAAGTGGCACCGTACGTGTTTTTTCGGGTCTAACTCGGGTTCAGCTTCTTGTTGCGGTTAGGGTTATGTTTAGGGTTGTTAGGAAAGAGCGAAGACGCAGAGTCCTGTTGAGTGTGGGGTTGCGTAAAGGCTCCCCCAGGGAGTTCAGGTGTACCCAAAGGCTTCCGCTGAGAGCACTTTTTGATGGCAGAAAGTGGCACCGTACGTGTTTTTTCGGGTCTAACTCGGGTTCAGCTTCTTGTTGCGGTTAGGGTTATGTTTAGGGTTGTTAGGAAAGAGTGAAGACGCAGAGTCCTGTTGAGTGTGGGGTTGCGTAAAGGCTCCCCCAGGGAGTTCAGGTGTACCCAAAGGCTTCCGCTGAGAGCACTTTTTGATGGCAGAAAGTGGCACCGTACGTGTTTTTTCGGGTCTAACTCGGGTTCAGCTTCTTGTTGCGGTTAGGGTTATGTTTAGGGTTGTTAGGAAAGAGTGAAGACGCAGAGTCCTGTTGAGTGTGGGGTTGCGTAAAGGCTCCCCCAGGGAGTTCAGGTGTACCCAAAGGCTTCCGCTGAGAGCACTTTTTGATGGCAGAAAGTGGCACCGTACGTGTTTTTTCGGGTCTAACTCGGGTTCAGCTTCTTGTTGCGGTTAGGGTTATGTTTAGGGTTGTTAGGAAAGAGTGAAAACGCAGAGTCCTGTTGAGTGTGGGGTTGCGTAAAGGCTCCCCCAGGGAGTTCACGTGTACCCAAAGGCTTCCGCTGAGAGCACTTTTTGATGGCAGAAAGTGGCACCGTACGTGTTTTTTCGGGTCTAACTCGGGTTCAGCTTCTTGTTGCGGTTAGGGTTATGTTTAGGGTTGTTAGGAAAGAGTGAAGACGCAGAGTCCTGTTGAGTGTGGGGTTGCGTAAAGGCTCCCCCAGGGAGTTCACGTGTACCCAAAGGCTTCCGCTGAGAGCACTTTTTGATGGCAGAAAGTGGCACCGTACGTGTTTTTTCGGGTCTAACTCGGGTTCAGCTTCTTGTTGCGGTTAGGGTTATGTTTAGGGTTGTTAGGAAAGAGCGAAGACGCAGAGTCCTGTTGAGTGTGGGGTTGCGTAAAGGCTCCCCCAGGGAGTTCAGGTGTACCCAAAGGCTTCCGCTGAGAGCACTTTTTGATGGCAGAAAGTGGCACCGTACGTGTTTTTTCGGGTCTAACTCGGGTTCAGCTTCCTGTTGCGGTTAGGGTTATGTTTAGGGTTGTTAGGAAAGAGCGAAGACGCAGAGTCCTGTTGAGTGTGGGGTTGCGTAAAGGCTCCCCCAGGGAGTTCAGGTGTACCCAAAGGCTTCCGCTGAGAGCACTTTTTGATGGCAGAAAGTGGCACCGTACGTGTTTTTTCGGGTCTAACTCGGGTTCAGCTTCTTGTTGCGGTTAGGGTTATGTTTAGGGTTGTTAGGAAAGAGTGAAGACGCAGAGTCCTGTTGAGTGTGGGGTTGCGTAAAGGCTCCCCCAGGGAGTTCAGGTGTACCCAAAGGCTTCCGCTGAGAGCACTTTTTGATGGCAGAAAGTGGCACCGTACGTGTTTTTTCGGGTCTAACTCGGGTTGAGCTTCTTGTTGCGGTTAGGGTTATGTTTAGGGTTGTTAGGAAAGAGTGAAGACGCAGAGTCCTGTTGAGTGTGGGGTTGCGTAAAGGCTCCCCCAGGGAGTTCAGGTGTACCCAAAGGCTTCCGCTGAGAGCACTTTTTGATGGCAGAAAGTGGCACCGTACGTGTTTTTTCGGGTCTAACTCGGGTTCAGCTTCTTGTTGCGGTTAGGGTTATGTTTAGGGTTGTTAGGAAAGAGTGAAGACGCAGAGTCCTGTTGAGTGTGGGGTTGCGTAAAGGCTCCCCCAGGGAGTTCAGGTGTACCCAAAGGCTTCCGCTGAGAGCACTTTTGGATGGCAGAAAGTGGCACCGTACGTGTTTTTTCGGGTCTAACTCGGGTTCAGCTTCTTGTTGCGGTTAGGGTTATGTTTAGGGTTGTTAGGAAAGAGTGAAGACGCAGAGTCCTGTTGAGTGTGGGGTTGCGTAAAGGCTCCCCCAGGGAGTTCAGGTGTACCCAAAGGCTTCCGCTGAGAGCACTTTTGGATGGCAGAAAGTGGCACCGTACGTGTTTTTTCGGGTCTAACTCGGGTTCAGCTTCTTGTTGCGGTTAGGGTTATGTTTAGGGTTGTTAGGAAAGAGTGAAGACGCAGAGTCCTGTTGAGTGCGGGGTTGCGTAAAGGCTCCCCCAGGGAGTTCAGGTGTACCCAAAGGCTTCCGCTGAGAGCACTTTTTGATGGCAGAAAGTGGCACCGTACGTGTTTTTTCGGGTCTAACTCGGGTTCAGCTTCTTGTTGCGGTTAGGGTTATGTTTAGGGTTGTTAGGAAAGAGTGAAGACGCAGAGTCCTGTTGAGTGTGGGGTTGCGTAAAGGCTCCCCCAGGGAGTTCAGGTGTACCCAAAGGCTTCCGCTGAGAGCACTTTTTGATGGCAGAAAGTGGCACCGTACGTGTTTTTTCGGGTCTAACTCGGGTTCAGCTTCTTGTTGCGGTTAGGGTTATGTTTAGGGTTGTTAGGAAAGAGTGAAGACGCAGAGTCCTGTTGAGTGTGCGGTTGCGTAAAGGCTCCCCCAGGGAGTTCAGGTGTACCCAAAGGCTTCCGCTGAGAGCACTTTTTGATGGCAGAAAGTGGCATCGTACGTGTTTTTTCGGGTCTAACTCGGGTTCAGCTTCTTGTTGCGGTTAGGGTTATGTTTAGGGTTGTTAGGAAAGAGTGAAGACGCAGAGTCCTGTTGAGTGTGGGGTTGCGTAAAGGCTCCCCCAGGGAGTTCAGGTGCACCCAAAGGCTTCCGCTGAGAGCACTTTTGGATGGCAGAAAGTGGAACCGTACGTGTTTTTTCGGGTCTAACTCGGGTTCAGCTTCTTGTTGCGGTTAGGGTTATGTTTAGGGTTGTTAGGAAAGAGTGAAGACGCAGAGGCCTTATTGAGTGTGGGGTTGCGTAAAGGCTCCCCCAGGGAGTTCACGTGTACCCAAAGGCTTCCGCTGAGAGCACTTTTTGATGGCAGAAAGTGGCACCGTACGTGTTTTTTCGGGTCTAACTCGGGTTCAGCTTCTTGTTGCGGTTAGGGTTATGTTTAGGGTTGTTAGGAAAGAGTGAAGACGCAGAGTCCTGTTGAGTGTGGGGTTGCGTAAAGGCTCCCCCAGGGAGTTCAGGTGTACCCAAAGGCTTCCGCTGAGAGCACTTTTGGATGGCAGAAAGTGGCACCGTACGTGTTTTTTCGGGTCTAACTCGGGTTCAGCTTCTTGTTGCGGTTAGGGTTATGTTTAGGGTTGTTAGGAAAGAGTGAAGACGCAGAGTCCTGTTGAGTGTGGGGTTGCGTAAAGGCTCCCCCAGGGAGTTCAGGTGTACCCAAAGGCTTCCGCTGAGAGCACTTTTTGATGGCAGAAAGTGGCACCGTACGTGTTTTTTCGGGTCTAACTCGGGTTCAGCTTCTTGTTGCGGTTAGGGTTATGTTTAGGGTTGTTAGGAAAGAGTGAAGACGCAGAGTCCTGTTGAGTGTGGGGTTGCGTAAAGGCTCCCCCAGGGAGTTCAGGTGTACCCAAAGGCTTCCGCTGAGAGCACTTTTTGATGGCAGAAAGTGGCACCGTACGTGTTTTTTCGGGTCTAACTCGGGTTCAGCTTCTTGTTGCGGTTAGGGTTATGTTTAGGGTTGTTAGGAAAGAGTGAAGACGCAGAGTCCTGTTGAGTGTGGGGTTTCGTAAAGGCTCCCCCAGGGAGTTCAGGTGTACCCAAAGGCTTCCGCTGAGAGCACTTTTTGATGGCAGAAAGTGGCACCGTACGTGTTTTTTCGGGTCTAACTCGGGTTCAGCTTCTTGTTGCGGTTAGGGTTATGTTTAGGGTTGTTAGGAAAGAGTGAAGACGCAGAGTCCTGTTGAGTGTGGGGTTGCGTAAAGGCTCCCCCAGGGAGTTCAGGTGTACCCAAAGGCTTCCGCTGAGAGCACTTTTTGATGGCAGAAAGTGGCACCGTACGTGTTTTTTCGGGTCTAACTCGGGTTCAGCTTCTTGTTGCGGTTAGGGTTATGTTTAGGGTTGTTAGGAAAGAGCGAAGACGCAGAGTCCTGTTGAGTGTGGGGTTGCGTAAAGGCTCCCCCAGGGAGTTCAGGTGTACCCAAAGGCTTCCGCTGAGAGCACTTTTTGATGGCAGAAAGTGGCACCGTACGTGTTTTTTCGGGTCTAACTCGGGTTCAGCTTCTTGTTGCGGTTAGGGTTATGTTTAGGGTTGTTAGGAAAGAGCGAAGACGCAGAGTCCTGTTGAGTGTGGGGTTGCGTAAAGGCTCCCCCAGGGAGTTCAGGTGTACCCAAAGGCTTCCGCTGAGAGCACTTTTTGATGGCAGAAAGTGGCACCGTACGTGTTTTTTCGGGTCTAACTCGGGTTCAGCTTCTTGTTGCGGTTAGGGTTATGTTTAGGGTTGTTAGGAAAGAGTGAAGACGCAGAGTCCTGTTGAGTGTGGGGTTGCGTAAAGGCTCCCCCAGGGAGTTCAGGTGTACCCAAAGGCTTCCGCTGAGAGCACTTTTTGATGGCAGAAAGTGGCACCGTACGTGTTTTTTCGGGTCTAACTCGGGTTCAGCTTCTTGTTGCGGTTAGGGTTATGTTTAGGGTTGTTAGGAAAGAGTGAAGACGCAGAGTCCTGTTGAGTGTGGGGTTGCGTAAAGGCTCCCCCAGGGAGTTCAGGTGTACCCAAAGGCTTCCGCTGAGAGCACTTTTTGATGGCAGAAAGTGGCACCGTACGTGTTTTTTCGGGTCTAACTCGGGTTCAGCTTCTTGTTGCGGTTAGGGTTATGTTTAGGGTTGTTAGGAAAGAGTGAAGACGCAGAGTCCTGTTGAGTGTGGGGTTGCGTAAAGGCTCCCCCAGGGAGTTCAGGTGTACCCAAAGGCTTCCGCTGAGAGCACTTTTGGATGGCAGAAAGTGGCACCGTACGTGTTTTTTCGGGTCTAACTCGGGTTCAGCTTCTTGTTGCGGTTAGGGTTATGTTTAGGGTTGTTAGGAAAGAGTGAAGACGCAGAGTCCTGTTGAGTGTGGGGTTGCGTAAAGGCTCCCCCAGGGAGTTCAGGTGTACCCAAAGGCTTCCGCTGAGAGCACTTTTTGATGGCAGAAAGTGGCACCGTACGTGTTTTTTCGGGTCTAACTCGGGTTCAGCTTCTTGTTGCGGTTAGGGTTATGTTTAGGGTTGTTAGGAAAGAGTGAAGACGCAGAGTCCTGTTGAGTGTGGGGTTGCGTAAAGGCTCCCCCAGGGAGTTCACGTGTACCCAAAGGCTTCCGCTGAGAGCACTTTTTGATGGCAGAAAGTGGCACCGTACGTGTTTTTTCGGGTCTAACTCGGGTTGAGCTTCTTGTTGCGGTTAGGGTTATGTTTAGGGTTGTTAGGAAAGAGTGAAGACGCAGAGTCCTGTTGAGTGCGGGGTTGCGTAAAGGCTCCCCCAGGGAGTTCAGGTGTACCCAAAGGCTTCCGCTGAGAGCACTTTTTGATGGCAGAAAGTGGCACCGTACGTGTTTTTTCGGGTCTAACTCGGGTTCAGCTTCTTGTTGCGGTTAGGGTTATGTTTAGGGTTGTTAGGAAAGAGTGAAGACGCAGAGTCCTGTTGAGTGTGGGGTTGCGTAAAGGCTCCCCCAGGGAGTTCAGGTGTACCCAAAGGCTTCCGCTGAGAGCACTTTTTGATGGCAGAAAGTGGCACCGTACGTGTTTTTTCGGGTCTAACTCGGGTTGAGCTTCTTGTTGCGGTTAGGGTTATGTTTAGGGTTGTTAGGAAAGAGTGAAGACGCAGAGTCCTGTTGAGTGTGGGGTTGCGTAAAGGCTCCCCCAGGGAGTTCAGGTGTACCCAAAGGCTTCCGCTGAGAGCACTTTTTGATGGCAGAAAGTGGCACCGTACGTGTTTTTTCGGGTCTAACTCGGGTTCAGCTTCTTGTTGCGGTTAGGGTTATGTTTAGGGTTGTTAGGAAAGAGCGAAGACGCAGAGTCCTGTTGAGTGTGGGGTTGCGTAAAGGCTCCCCCAGGGAGTTCAGGTGTACCCAAAGGCTTCCGCTGAGAGCACTTTTTGATGGCAGAAAGTGGCACCGTACGTGTTTTTTCGGGTCTAACTCGGGTTCAGCTTCTTGTTGCGGTTAGGGTTATGTTTAGGGTTGTTAGGAAAGAGCGAAGACGCAGAGTCCTGTTGAGTGTGGGGTTGCGTAAAGGCTCCCCCAGGGAGTTCAGGTGTACCCAAAGGCTTCCGCTGAGAGCACTTTTTGATGGCAGAAAGTGGCACCGTACGTGTTTTTTCGGGTCTAACTCGGGTTCAGCTTCTTGTTGCGGTTAGGGTTATGTTTAGGGTTGTTAGGAAAGAGCGAAGACGCAGAGTCCTGTTGAGTGTGGGGTTGCGTAAAGGCTCCCCCAGGGAGTTCAGGTGTACCCAAAGGCTTCCGCTGAGAGCACTTTTTGATGGCAGAAAGTGGCACCGTACGTGTTTTTTCGGGTCTAACTCGGGTTCAGCTTCTTGTTGCGGTTAGGGTTATGTTTAGGGTTGTTAGGAAAGAGTGAAGACGCAGAGTCCTGTTGAGTGTGGGGTTGCGTAAAGGCTCCCCCAGGGAGTTCAGGTGTACCCAAAGGCTTCCGCTGAGAGCACTTTTTGATGGCAGAAAGTGGCACCGTACGTGTTTTTTCGGGTCTAACTCGGGTTCAGCTTCTTGTTGCGGTTAGGGTTATGTTTAGGGTTGTTAGGAAAGAGTGAAGACGCAGAGTCCTGTTGAGTGTGGGGTTGCGTAAAGGCTCCCCCAGGGAGTTCACGTGTACCCAAAGGCTTCCGCTGAGAGCACTTTTTGATGGCAGAAAGTGGCACCGTACGTGTTTTTTCGGGTCTAACTCGGGTTGAGCTTCTTGTTGCGGTTAGGGTTATGTTTAGGGTTGTTAGGAAAGAGTGAAGACGCAGAGTCCTGTTGAGTGTGGGGT
>NW_027663659.1:17500-20000 GCF_964034855.1 Anser brachyrhynchus | reverse complement strand
TCGGGTCTAACTCGGGTTCAGCTTCTTGTTGCGGTTAGGGTTATGTTTAGGGTTGTTAGGAAAGAGTGAAGACGCAGAGTCCTGTTGAGTGTGGGGTTGCGTAAAGGCTCCCCCAGGGAGTTCAGGTGCACCCAAAGGCTTCCGCTGAGAGCACTTTTGGATGGCAGAAAGTGGCACCGTATGTGTTTTTTCGGGTCTAACTCGGGTTCAGCTTCTTGTTGCGGTTAGGGTTATGTTTAGGGTTGTTAGGAAAGAGTGAAGACGCAGAGTCCTGTTGAGTGTGGGGTTGCGTAAAGGCTCCCCCAGGGAGTTCAGGTGTACCCAAAGGCTTCCGCTGAGAGCACTTTTTGATGGCAGAAAGTGGCACCGTACGTGTTTTTTCGGGTCTAACTCGGGTTCAGCTTCTTGTTGCGGTTAGGGTTATGTTTAGGGTTGTTAGGAAAGAGTGAAGACGCAGAGTCCTGTTGAGTGTGGGGTTGCGTAAAGGCTCCCCCAGGGAGTTCAGGTGTACCCAAAGGCTTCCGCTGAGAGCACTTTTGGATGGCAGAAAGTGGCACCGTACGTGTTTTTTCGGGTCTAACTCGGGTTCAGCTTCTTGTTGCGGTTAGGGTTATGTTTAGGGTTGTTAGGAAAGAGTGAAGACGCAGAGTCCTGTTGAGTGTGGGGTTGCGTAAAGGCTCCCCCAGGGAGTTCAGGTGTACCCAAAGGCTTCCGCTGAGAGCACTTTTTGATGGCAGAAAGTGGCACCGTACGTGTTTTTTCGGGTCTAACTCGGGTTCAGCTTCTTGTTGCGGTTAGGGTTATGTTTAGGGTTGTTAGGAAAGAGTGAAGACGCAGAGTCCTGTTGAGTGTGGGGTTGCGTAAAGGCTCCCCCAGGGAGTTCAGGTGTACCCAAAGGCTTCCGCTGAGAGCACTTTTTGATGGCAGAAAGTGGCACCGTACGTGTTTTTTCGGGTCTAACTCGGGTTGAGCTTCTTGTTGCGGTTAGGGTTATGTTTAGGGTTGTTAGGAAAGAGTGAAGACGCAGAGTCCTGTTGAGTGTGGGGTTTCGTAAAGGCTCCCCCAGGGAGTTCAGGTGTACCCAAAGGCTTCCGCTGAGAGCACTTTTTGATGGCAGAAAGTGGCACCGTACGTGTTTTTTCGGGTCTAACTCGGGTTCAGCTTCTTGTTGCGGTTAGGGTTATGTTTAGGGTTGTTAGGAAAGAGTGAAGACGCAGAGTCCTGTTGAGTGTGGGGTTGCGTAAAGGCTCCCCCAGGGAGTTCAGGTGTACCCAAAGGCTTCCGCTGAGAGCACTTTTTGATGGCAGAAAGTGGCACCGTACGTGTTTTTTCGGGTCTAACTCGGGTTCAGCTTCTTGTTGCGGTTAGGGTTATGTTTAGGGTTGTTAGGAAAGAGTGAAGACGCAGAGTCCTGTTGAGTGTGGGGTTGCGTAAAGGCTCCCCCAGGGAGTTCAGGTGTACCCAAAGGCTTCCGCTGAGAGCACTTTTTGATGGCAGAAAGTGGCACCGTACGTGTTTTTTCGGGTCTAACTCGGGTTCAGCTTCTTGTTGCGGTTAGGGTTATGTTTAGGGTTGTTAGGAAAGAGCGAAGACGCAGAGTCCTGTTGAGTGTGGGGTTGCGTAAAGGCTCCCCCAGGGAGTTCAGGTGTACCCAAAGGCTTCCGCTGAGAGCACTTTTTGATGGCAGAAAGTGGCACCGTACGTGTTTTTTCGGGTCTAACTCGGGTTCAGCTTCTTGTTGCGGTTAGGGTTATGTTTAGGGTTGTTAGGAAAGAGTGAAGACGCAGAGTCCTGTTGAGTGTGGGGTTGCGTAAAGGCTCCCCCAGGGAGTTCAGGTGTACCCAAAGGCTTCCGCTGAGAGCACTTTTTGATGGCAGAAAGTGGCACCGTACGTGTTTTTTCGGGTCTAACTCGGGTTCAGCTTCTTGTTGCGGTTAGGGTTATGTTTAGGGTTGTTAGGAAAGAGTGAAGACGCAGAGTCCTGTTGAGTGTGGGGTTGCGTAAAGGCTCCCCCAGGGAGTTCAGGTGTACCCAAAGGCTTCCGCTGAGAGCACTTTTTGATGGCAGAAAGTGGCACCGTACGTGTTTTTTCGGGTCTAACTCGGGTTCAGCTTCTTGTTGCGGTTAGGGTTATGTTTAGGGTTGTTAGGAAAGAGTGAAGACGCAGAGTCCTGTTGAGTGTGGGGTTGCGTAAAGGCTCCCCCAGGGAGTTCAGGTGTACCCAAAGGCTTCCGCTGAGAGCACTTTTGGATGGCAGAAAGTGGCACCGTACGTGTTTTTTCGGGTCTAACTCGGGTTCAGCTTCTTGTTGCGGTTAGGGTTATGTTTAGGGTTGTTAGGAAAGAGTGAAGACGCAGAGTCCTGTTGAGTGTGGGGTTGCGTAAAGGCTCCCCCAGGGAGTTCAGGTGTACCCAAAGGCTTCCGCTGAGAGCACTTTTTGATGGCAGAAAGTGGCACCGTACGTGTTTTTTCGGGTCTAACTCGGGTTCAGCTTCTTGTT